>NW_026611797.1:0-144684 GCF_023638135.1 Falco biarmicus
GCCCACCACGGCCCACCACAGCCCACCACAGTTCACCACGGGCCATCTCAGACCACCATGACCTGTCCCAGCCCACCACGGCCCACCACAGCCCATCCCTTCCATACCGGCTCAAAACGGCCCACCACGGCCCACCACAGCCCACCACAGTTCACCACGGCCCGTCCCAGCCCACCACGCCCCACCACAGACCATCCCAGTCCACCACACACCGTCCCAGCATGTCCCAGCCTGTCCCAACCCACCACAGCCCGTCCCAGCCCACCACAGCCCGTCCCAGCCCACCACAGCCCGTCCCAGCCCACCACAGACCACCACAGTTCGTCCCAGCCCGCCACAACCAGTCCCAGCCCGCCACAAACCGTCCCAGCTCGCCACAGCCCGTCCCCAGCCCAGCACGGCCCGGCCCGGCCCACCACGGCCCGTCCCGGCCCACCACGGCCCGTCCCGGCCTACCACAGCCCGTTCCAGACCACCACAGACCGTCGCAGCTCACCACAGAAAGTCCCAGCCCGTCACAGAACCACCACAACCCGTCACCGCCCACCACAGCCCTTCCAAGGCGTCCCAGCCCGTCCCAGCCCACCACAACCAACCACAGCCCGTCCCCGTCCCACCACAGCCTGTCCCAGCCCACCACAGCCCTTTCCAGCCCACCGCAGCCTGTCCCAGCCCACCATGGCACACCACAGCCCACCACAGCCCGTCCCAGCCCACCACAGCCGACCATGGCTTACCACGGCCCACCACAGCCTGTCCAGCCCATCCCAGACCACCACAGCCCGTCCCAGCCCACCACAAACCACCACAGCCCGTCCCAGCTCACTACAGCCCGTCCCAGCTCACCACAGCCCGTCCCCGCCCACCACAGCTTGTCCCACCTCATACCAGCCGACCACAGCCCGTCACAGCCCGTCCCAGCTCACCACATAAAGTAACAGCCCATAGAAGCCCACCACAGCCCGTCCCAGCCCACCAGAGCCCGTCCCAGCCCACCACAGCATGTCCCAGGTCCCCACAGCCCACGACAGCCCGTCCCAGCCCACGACAGCCCGTCCCAGCCCATCACAGACCACTACAGCACAGCACAGCCTACCACAGCCCACCACAGCCCGTCCCAGCCCGGCACAGCTCGTCCCAGCCCGTCCCAGCCCACCAACGGCCCGTCCCAGCCCACCACAGACCACCACAGTTCGTCCCAGTCCGCCACAACCCGTCCCAGCCCGCCACGGCCCGTCCCCAGCCCACCACGGCCCATCCCAGCCCACCACGGCCCGTCCCGGCCCACCACGGCCCGTCCCGGCCCACCACAGCCCGTCCCGGCCCACCACAGCCTGTCCCAGCCAAACACAGCCTGTCCCAGCCAAACACAGCCTGTCCCAGCCCACCACGGCCCACCACAGCCCACCACCGTTCACCACGGGCCATCTCAGACCACCATGACCTGTCCCAGCCCACCACGGCCCACCACAGCCCATCCCTTCCCAAACCGGCTCAAAACGGCCCACCACAGCCCACCACGGCCCATACCAGCCCACCACGGCCCACCACAGCCCACCACAGTTCACCACGGGCCATCTCAGACCACCATGACCTGTCCCAGCCCACCACGGTCCACCACAGCCCATCCCTTCCCATACCGGCTCAAAAACGGCCCACCACGGCCCACCACGGCCCACCACAGTTCACCACAGCCCGTCCCTAGCCCACCACAGCCCATCCCAACCCACCACAGCCCGTCCCCCGCCCGTCCCAACCCACCACAGACCAACATAGCCCGTCCCAGCCCGTCGCAGCCTGCCGCAGCCCGTCCCAGGCCCGCCACAGCCCGTCCCAGCCCACCACAGACCATTCCAGACCACCACATCCCGTCCCCGCCCACCATAGCCCGTGCCCGCCCCCACCACAGCCCGTCCCCGCCCACCACAGCCCATCCCCGCCCACCACAGCCCGTCCCAGCCCATCACAGCCCATCCCAGCTCGTTCCAGATAACCAGAACTCGTCTCAGCCCGCCCCAGCCCACCACAGCCCGTCTCAAGCTCAGCAGAACCCACCACAGCCCACATCAGCCTGTCCCAGCCCGTCCCAGACCACCACAGCCCGTCCCAGCACACCACAGCACGTACCAGCCCGTCCCAGCCCACCACAGCCCGTCCCAGCCCCTCCCAGCCCACCACAGCCTGTCCCAGCCCACCACAGCCCCGTCCCAGCCCACCACAGCCCGTCCCAGCCCACCACAGCCTGTCCCAGCCCATCCCAGCCCACGACAGCCCGTCACAGCCCGTCCCAGCACACCACAGCCCGTCCCAGCCCACCACAGCCCGTCCCAGCCCTCCACAGTCCCGTCCCAGCCCACCACAAGCCCGTCCAGCACACCACAGCCCGTCCCAGAACACCACAGCCCGTCCCAGCACACCACAGCCCGTCCCAGCACGGCCCAGCACACCACAGCCGTCCAAGCCCACCACAGCCCATCCCAGCCCACCACAGCCCGTCCCAGCCCACCACAGCCCGTCCCAGCTCACCACAGCCCGTCCCAGCCCACCACAGCTCGTCCCAGCCCACCACACCCCGTCCCAGCCCGTCCCAGCCCACCAGAGCCCGTCCCAGCCCGTCCCAGACCACCACAGCCCGTCTCAAGCTCACCAGAACCCACCACAGCCCACCACAGCCTTTCCCAGACCATCACGGCCCACCACAGCCCATCCCAGCCCACCACGGCCCACCACAGCCCACCACGGGCCATCTCAGACCACCATGACCTGTCCCAGCCCACCACGGCCCACCACAGCCCATCCCTTCCCCATACCGGCTCAAAACGGCTCACCACGGCCCACCATAGCCCACCACGGTTCACCACGGCCCGTCCCAGCCCACCACGCCCCACCACAGCCCGTCCCTGCCCACCACAGCCCGTCCCAGCACACCACAGACCATCCCAGTCCACCACACACCGTCCCAGCATGTCCCAGCCTGTCCCAACCCACCACAGCCTGTTCCAGACCACCACAGCCCGTCCCAGCCCACCACAGCCCGTCCCCGCCCACCACAGCCCACCACAGCCCAGCACAGCCCGTCCCAGCACAACCACAGCCCGTCCCAGCCCACCACAGCCCGTCTCAAGCTCAGCAGAACCCCACCACAGCCCACCACAGCCTGTCCCGGCCCGTCCCAGCCCACCACGGCCCGTCCCAGCCCACCACGGCCCGTCCCAGCCCACCACAGCCTGTCCCAGCCAAACACAGCCTGTCCCAGCCCACCACGGCCCACCACAGCCCACCACAGTTCACCACGGGCCATCTCAGACCACCATGACCTGTCCCAGCCCACCACGGCCCACCACAGCCCATCCCTTCCCAAACCGGCTCAAAACGGCCCACCACAGCCCACCACGGCCCATACCAGCCCCACCACGGCCCACCACAGCCCACCACAGTTCACCACGGGCCATCTCAGACCACCATGACCTGTCCCAGCCCACCACGGCCCACCACAGCCCATCCCTTCCCATACCGGCTCAAAACGGCCCACCACGGCCCACCACAGCCCACCACAGTTCACCACGGCCCGTCCCAGCCCACCACGCCCCACCACAGACCATCCCAGTCCACCACACACCGTCCCAGCATGTCCCAGCCTGTCCCAACCCACCACAGCCCGTCCCAGCCCACCACAGCCCGTCCCAGCCCACCACAGCCCGTCCCAGCCCACCACAGACCACCACAGTTCGTCCCAGCCCGCCACAACCAGTCCCAGCCCGCCACAAACCGTCCCAGCTCGCCACAGCCCGTCCCAGCCCAGCACGGCCCGGCCCGGCCCACCACGGCCCGTCCCGGCCCCACCACGGCCCGTCCCGGCCTACCACAGCCCGTTCCAGACCACCACAGGACCGTCGCAGCTCACCACAGAAAGTCCCAGCCCGTCACAGAACACCACAACCCGTCACCGCCCACCACAGCCCTTCCAAGGCGTCCCAGCCCGTCCCAGCCCACCACAACCAACCACAGCCCGTCCCCCGTCCCACCACAGCCTGTCCCAGCCCACCACAGCCCTTTCCAGCCCACCGCAGCCTGTCCCAGCCCACCATGGCACACCACAGCCCACCACAGCCCGTCCCAGCCCACCACAGCCGACCATGGCTTACCACGGCCCACCACAGCCTGTCCCAGCCCATCCCAGACCACCACAGCCCGTCCCAGCCCACCACAAACCACCACAGCCCGTCCCAGCTCACTACAGCCCGTCCCAGCTCACCACAGCCCGTCCCCGCCCACCACAGCTTGTCCCACCTCATACCAGCCGACCACAGCCCGTCACAGCCCGTCCCAGCTCACCACATAAAGTAACAGCCCATAGAAGCCCACCACAGCCCGTCCCAGCCCACCAGAGCCCGTCCCAGCCCACCACAGCATGTCCCAGGTCCCCACAGCCCACGACAGCCCGTCCCAGCCCACGACAGCCCGTCCCAGCCCATCACAGACCACTACAGCACAGCACAGCCTACCACAGCCCACCACAGCCCGTCCCAGCCCGGCACAGCTCGTCCCAGCCCGTCCCAGCCCACCACGGCCCGTCCCAGCCCACCACAGACCACCACAGTTCGTCCCAGTCCGCCACAACCCGTCCCAGCCCGCCACGGCCCGTCCCAGCCCACCACGGCCCATCCCAGCCCACCACGGCCCGTCCCGGCCCACCACGGCCCGTCCCGGCCCACCACAGCCCGTCCCGGCCCACCACAGCCTGTCCCAGCCAAACACAGCCTGTCCCAGCCAAACACAGCCTGTCCTAGCCAAACACAGCCTGTCCCGGCCCACCACAGCCCGTCCCAGCCCACCACAGCCTGTCCCAGCCAAACACAGCCTGTCCCAGCCCACCACGGCCCACCACAGCCCACCACAGTTCACCACGGGCCATCTCAGACCACCATGACCTGTCCCAGCCCACCACGGCCCACCACAGCCCATCCCTTCCCAAACCGGCTCAAAACGGCCCACCACAGCCCACCACGGCCCATACCAGCCCACCACGGCCCACCACAGCCCACCACAGTTCACCACGGGCCATCTCAGACCACCATGACCTGTCCCAGCCCACCACGGTCCACCACAGCCCATCCCTTCCCATACCGGCTCAAAACGGCCCACCACGGCCCACCACGGCCCACCACAGCCCACCACAGTTCACCACAGCCGTCCCTAGCCCACCACAGCCCATCCCAACCCACCACAGCCCGTCCCCGCCCGTCCCAAACCCACCACAGACCAACATAGCCCGTCCCAGCCCGTCGCAGCCTGCCGCAGCCCGTCCCAGCCCGCCACAGCCCGTCCCAGCCCACCACAGACCATTCCAGACCACCACATCCCGTCCCCGCCCACCATAGCCCGTGCCCGCCCACCACAGCCCGTCCCCGCCCACCACAGCCCATCCCCGCCCACCACAGCCCGTCCCAGCCCATCACAGCCCGTCCCAGCTCGTTCCAGATAACCAGAACTCGTCTCAGCCCGCCCCAGCCCACCACAGCCCGTCTCAAGCTCAGCAGAAACCCACCACAGCCCACATCAGCCTGTCCCAGCCCGTCCCAGACCACCACAGCCCGTCCCAGCACACCACAGCACGTACCAGCCCGTCCCAGCCCACCACAGCCCGTCCCAGCCCCTCCCAGCCCACCACAGCCTGTCCCAGCCCACCACAGCCCGTCCCAGCCCACCACAGCCCGTCCCAGCCCACCACAGCCCGTCCCAGCCCACCACAGCCTGTCCCAGCCCATCCCAGCCCACGACAGCCCGTCACAGCCCGTCCCAGCACACCACAGCCCGTCCCAGCCCACCACAGCCCGTCCCAGCCCTCCACAGTCCGTCCCAGCCCACCACAGCCCGTCCCAGCACACCACAGCCCGTCCCAGAACACCACAGCCCGTCCCAGCACACCACAGCCCGTCCCAGCACGGCCCAGCACACCACAGCCCGTCCAAGCCCACCACAGCCCATCCCAGCCCACCACAGCCCGTCCCAGCCCACCACAGCCCGTCCCAGCTCACCACAGCCCGTCCCAGCCCACCACAGCTCGTCCCAGCCCACCACACCCCATCCCAGCCCGTCCCAGCCCACCAGAGCCCGTCCCAGCCCGTCCCAGACCACCACAGCCCGTCTCAAGCTCACCAGAACCCACCACAGCCCACCACAGCCTTTCCCAGACCATCACGGCCCACCACAGCCCATCCCAGCCCACCACGGCCCACCACAGCCCACCCACGGGCCATCTCAGACCACCATGACCTGTCCCAGCCCACCACGGCCCACCACAGCCCATCCCTTCCCATACCGGCTCAAAACGGCTCACCACGGCCCACCATAGCCCACCACAGTTCACCACGGCCCGTCCCAGCCCACCACGCCCCACCACAGCCCGTCCCTGCCCACCACAGCCCGTCCCAGCACACCACAGACCATCCCAGTCCACCACACACCGTCCCAGCATGTCCCAGCCTGTCCCAACCCACCACAGCCTGTTCCAGACCACCACAGCCCGTCCCAGCCCACCACAGCCCGTCCCCGCCCACCACAGCCCACCACAGCCCAGCACAGCCCGTCCCAGCACACCACAGCCCGTCCCAGCCCACCACAGCCCGTCTCAAGCTCAGCAGAACCCACCACAGCCCACCACAGCCTGTCCCGGCCCGTCCCAGCCCACCACGGCCCGTCCCAGCCCACCACGGCCCGTCCCAGCCCACCACGGACCATAACAACCCAACACGGCCCGTCCCAGCCCACCACGGCCCGTCCCAGCCCACCACGGCCCGTCCCAGCCCACCACGGCCCGTCCCAGCCCGTCCCAGCCCACCACAGCCCTCCACAGCCAGTCCCAGCCCATCCCAACCCGCCCCAGCCCACCACGGCCCGTCCCAGCCCACCACGACCCGTCCCAGCCCACCACGACCCACCACAGCCGGTTACAGCTTATCACAGCCCGTCCCAGCCCAACACAGGCCGTCTCTGCTCACCACCAGAACCCCGTCCCAGCCCACCACGGCCCGTCCCTAGCCCAACACGGCCCGTCCCAGCCCACCACGGCTCTCCACAGCTCTCCATAGCCCGGTCCAATCCTCCACAGCCCGTCCCAGCCCAACACAGCCCGTCCCAGCCCACCACAGCCCGTCCCCACCCACCACAGCCCGTCCCCGCCCACCACAGCCCGTCCCAGCCGTCCCAGCAAATCCCAGCCCACCACAGCCCGTCTCAGCTCACTACAGCGCGTCCCAGTCCACCACACCCCACCACAGCCCGTCCCAGCCCATTCCAGCCCACCACAGCCTGTCCCAGCTCACCACAACCCACCACAGCCAACCGCAGCCGGTCCCAGCCCACCACAGCCCACCACAGCCCGTCCCAGCCCATCACAGCCCGTCCCAGCTCGTTCCAGACAACCAGAACTCGTCTCAGCCCGTCCCAGCCCACCACAGCCCGTCTCAAGCTCAGCAGAACCCACCACAGCCCACCACAGCCCGTCCCAGCCCACCACAGCCCGTCCCAGCACACCACAGCACGTACCAGCCCGTCCCAGCCCACCACAGCCCGTCCCAGCCCACCACAGCCCGTCCCAGCCCACCACAGCCCGTCCCAGCCCACCACAGCCCGTCCCAGTACGGCCCAGCACACCACAGCCCATCCTAGCCCACCACAGCCCATCCTAGCCCACCACAGCCCATCCTAGCCCACCACAGCCCGTCCCAGCCCGTCCCAGGCCACAACAGACCCGTCCCTGCCCCACCACAGCCCGTCCCAGCCCGTTCCAGACCACCAGAACCCGTCCCAGCCCGTCCCAGCCCACCACAGCCCGACTCAAGCTCACCAAAACCCAACACATCCCACCACAGCCCCCCACGGCCCGTCCCAGCCCACCACTGCCCACCACAGCCCACCACAGTTCACCACGGCCCATCCCAGCCCACCACGGCCCGTCTCAGCCCACCACAGCCCCGTCCCAGCCCACCACAGCCCGTCCCAGCCAACCACAGGCCGTCCCCATGCCCATTACAGCCCACCACAGCCCGTCCCAGACCACCACAGCCCGTCTCAAGCTCACCAGAACCCACCACAGCCCACCACAGCCCGTCCCAGACCACCACGGCCCACCACAGCCCACCACGTCCCGTCCTAGCCCACCACGGCCCGCCACAGCCCACCACGGCCCACCACATCCCGTCCCAGCCCACCACAGCCCATCCCAGGCCACCACAGCCCGTCCCAGGCAACCACGGCCCGACCAAGCCCACCACGGCCCACCACAGCCCACCACGGCCCGTCCCTGCCCACCACGGCCCACCACAGCCCACCACGGCCCACCACAGCCCACCACGGCCAACCACGGTTCACCCACAGCCCGTCCCCGCCCACCACGGCCCACCACAGCCCGTCCCAGCCCATCCCAGCCCGTCCCAGCCAGTCCCAGCTCAGCACAGCCCGTCCCAGCCCACCACAGCCAGTCCCAGCCCACCACAGCCCGTCCCAGCCCTTCCCAGCCCACCACAGCCAGTCCCAGCCCGTCCCAGTTTACCACAGCCCGTCCCAGACCACCACGGCCCACCATAGCCCACAACGGCCCGTCCCAGCCCCCACCACAGCCCGTCCCCGCCCACCACAGCCCGTCCCAGCACACCACAGCCCGTCCCAGCACACCACAGCCCGTCCCAGCACACCACAGCACGTCCCCGCCCTCCCCAGGCCGTCCCAGCACACTACAACTCGTCCCAGCCCATCCCAGCCCGTCGCAGCCCACGACAGCTCGTCCCAGCACACCATAGCATGTCCCATCCCACCACAGCCGTCCCAGCCCACCACAGCCCACCACAGCCCGTCCCAGCCCACCACAGCCCGTCCCAGCCCACCACAGCCCATTGCAGCACATCACAGCTCGTTCCAGATCATCAGATCCCGTCCCAGCCCGTCCCAGCCCACCACAGCCCATCTCAAGCTCACAAGAACCCACCAAAGCCCACCACAGCCTGTCCAAGACGACCACGGCCCACCACAGCCCACCACGGCCCGTCCCGCTCACCACGACCTGTCCCAGCCCACCACAGCCCACCCCTTCCCATCCCGGCCCACCACGGTTCACCACGGCCCGTCCCCGCCCACCACGGCCCACCACAGCCCGTCCCAGCCCACCACAGCCAGTCCCAGCCCACCACAGCCCGTCCCAGCACACCACAGCCCATCACAGCCCACCACAGCCCGTCCCAGCCTGTCCCAGCCCACACAGCCCGTCCCAGCCCGTCCCAGCCCCACCACAACCCATCTCAAGCTCACAAGAACCCACCAAAGCCCACCACAGCCTGTCCCAGACCACCACGGCCCACCACAGCCCACCACGGCCCGTCCCAGCTAACCACGGCCCACCACAGCCTACCACAGTTCACCACGGGCCGTCTCAGCCCACCATGACCAGTCCCAGCCCACCACGGCCCAACACAGACCATCCCTTCCCATACCGGCCCAAAAACCGCCCACGACGGCCCACCACAGCCCACCACGGCCCGTCCCAGCCCACCACGCCCCACCACAGCCCACCACAGCCCACCACAGCCTGTCCCAGCCCACCACAGCCGTCCCCGCCCACCACAGCCCATCCCAGCCCGTCCCCCAACACCACAGCCCGTCCCAGCACACCACAGCCCATCCCAGCACACCACAGCCCACCACGCCCTGTCCCAACCCACCAGAGCCTTTCCCAGCTCACCACAGCCCACCACAGCCCGTCCCAGACCACCACAGCCCGTCCCAGCCTGTCCCAGCCAACCACAGCCCGTCCCGTCCCAGCCCACCACAACCCGTCCCATCCCTTCCCAGCACAGCCCGTCACAGCCTGTCCCGTCCCGTCCCAGCCCGTCCCATCCCGTCCCGTCCCAGCCCACCACAGCCCGTCCCAGCCCACCACAGCCCGTCCCAGGACACCACAGCCCGTCCCAGCCCACCACAGCCCGTCCCAGCCCACCAGAGCCCGTCCCAGCCCACCAGAGCCCGTCCTAGCCCACCACAGCCCGTCTCAAGCTCACCAGAACCCACCACAGCCCACCACAGCCTGTCGCAGACCACCACGGCCCATCCCAGCCCACCACGGCCCACCACAGCCCACCACAGTTCACCACGGGCCATCTCAGACCACCATGACCTGTCCCAGCCCACCACGGCCCACCACAGCCCATCCCTTCCCATACCGGCTCAAAACAGCCCACCACGGCCCACCACGGCCCACCACAGCCCACCACAGTTCACCACGGGCCATCTCAGACCACCATGACCTGTCCCAGCCCACCACGGCCCACCACAGCCCATCCCTTCCCATACCGGCTCAAAACGGCCCACCACGGCCCACCACAGCCCACCACGGTTCACCACGGCCCGTCCCAGCCCACCACGCCCAACCACAGACCATCCCAGTCCACCACACACCGTCCCAGCATGTCCCAGCCTGTCCCAACCCACCACAGCCCGTCCCAGCCCACCACAGCCCGTCCCAGCCCACCACAGCCCGTCCCAGCCCACCACAGCCCGTCCCCGCCCACCACAGCCCGTCCCCGCCCACCACAGCCCACCACAGACCAGCATAGCCCGTCTCAGCCCGTCGCAGCCTGCCGCAGCCCGTCCCAGCCCACCACAGCCCGTCCCAGCCCACCACAGACCATTCCAGACCACCACATCCCGTCCCAGCCCACCACAGCCCGTCCCCGCCCACCACGGCCCGTCCCAGCCCATCACAGCCCGTCCCAGCTCGTTCCAGACAACCAGAACTCGTCTCAGCCCGCCCCAGCCCACCACAGCCCGTCTCAAGCTCAGCAGAACCCACCACAGCCCACCATGGCCCGTCCCAGACCACCACAGCCCACCACAGCCCGTCCCAGCACACCACAGCCCGTCCGAGCACACCACAGCACGTCCCAGCCCGTCCCAGCCCACCACAGCCCGTCCCAGCCCGTCCCAGCCCGTCCCCGCCCATCCCAGCCCGTCCCAGCCCACCACAGCCCGTCCCAGCCCACCACAGCCCGTGCCAGCCCACTACAGCCCGTGCCAGCCCACCACAGCCCGTGCCAGCCCATCCCAGCCCACCACAGCCCGTCCCAGCCTGTTCCAGACCACCAGAGCCCATCCCAGCCCGTCCCAGCCCACCACAGCCCGTCTCAAGCTCACCAGAACCCACCACAGCCCACCACAGCCTGTCCCAGACCACCACGGCCCACCACAGCCCACCATGGCCCGTCCCAGCCCACCACGGCCGACCACAGCGAACCACGGCCCACCAAAGCTCACCAAAGCCCGTCCCAGCACACCACAGCCCGTCCCAGCCCACCACAGCCCGTCCCCGTCGACCACAGCCCGTCCCAGTCCACCACAGCCCATCCCAGCTTGCCACAGCCCATCCCAGCCCGTCAGAGCCCACCACAGCCCGTCCCCGCCCACCACAGCCCGTCCCAGCCCACCACAGCCCGTC
Source organism: Falco biarmicus (assembly GCF_023638135.1). Taxonomy (NCBI): domain Eukaryota; kingdom Metazoa; phylum Chordata; class Aves; order Falconiformes; family Falconidae; genus Falco; species Falco biarmicus. The sequence continues at coordinate 11,486 of NW_026611797.1, forward strand.
CCAGCCCACCACAGCCCACCAGAGCCCGTCCCAGCCCACCAGAGCCCATTGCAGCCCATCACAGCTCGTTCCAGACCACCAGAGCCCGTCCCAGCCCGTCCCAGCCCACCACAGCCCATCTCAAGCTCACAAGAACCCACCAAAGCCCACCACAGCCTGTCCCAGCCCACCACGGCCCACCACAGCCCACCACGGCCTGTCCCAGCCCACCACGGCCCACCACAGCCCACCACAGTTCACCACGGGCCGTCTCAGCCCACCATGACCTGTCCCAGCCCACCACGGCCCAACATAGACCATCCCTTCCCATACCGGCCCACCACAGCCCACCACAGTTCACCACGGCCTGTCCCAGCCAACCACGCCCCACCACAGCCCGTTCCAGCTCACCACAGCCCGTTCCAGCCCACCACAGCCCGTTCCAGCCCACCACAGCCCGTTCCAGCCCACCACAGCCCGTCCCAGTCCATCCCAGCACGTCCCAGCCCACCACGGCCAACCACAGCCCGTCCCAGCCCGTCCGAGCACACCACAGCCTGTCCCAGACCACCAGAGCTCGTCCCAGCCTGTCCCAGCCCACCACAGCCCGTCTCAAGCTCACCAGAACCCACCACAGCCCACCATAGCCCGTACCAGACCACCACGGCCCACCACAGATAACCACGGCCCGTCCCAGCCCACCACGGCCCACCACAGCGAACCACGGCCCACCACAGCCCGTCCCAGCCCACCACGGACCGTCCCAGCCGTCCCAGCAAATCCCAGCCCACCACAGCCCATCTCAGCTCACTACAGCGCGTCCCAGTCCACCACACCCACCACAGCCCGTCCCAGCCCATTCCAGCCCACCACAGCCTGTCACAGCTCACCACAACCCACCACAGCCAACCGCAGCCGGTCCCAGCCCACCACAGCCCACCGCAGCCCGTCCCAGCCCACCACAGCCCACCGCAGCCCGTCCCACCACACCAGAGTCCATCCCAGCCCACAACGGCCTGTCACAGCTTACCACGGCCCACCACGGCTTTCCACGGCCCATCCCAGCCCACCACGGCCCTTCCCAGCCCGCCACGGCCCGTCCCAGCCCACCACGGCCCGTCCCAGCCCGCCACGGCCCGTCCCAGACCACCATGTCCCGTCCCAGCTCGCCACAGCCCGTCCCAGCCCGCCACAGACCACCACAGTTCGTCCCGGCCCACCACGGCCCGTCCCGGCCCACCACGGCCCGTCCCGGCCCACCACGGCCCATAACAACCCACCACGGCCCGTCCCGGCCTACTACGGCTCGTCCCAGCCCACCACGGCCCGTCCCAGCCCGCCACGGCCCGTCCCAGCCCGTCCCAGCCCACCACAGCCCACCAAAGCCAGTCCCAGCCCGTCCCAACCGGCCCCAGCCCACCACGGCCCGTCCCAGCCCACCACGACCCGTCCCAGCCCAACACAGCCCACCACAGCCGGTTACAGCTTATCACAGCCCGTCCCAGCCCAACACAGCCCACCACAGCCGGTTACAGCTTATCACAGCCCGTCCCAGCCCAACACAGGCCGTCTCTGCTCACCACCAGAGCCCGTCCCAGCCCACCACGGCCCGTCCCAGCCCACCATGGCCCGTCCCAGCCCACAACGGCTCTCCACAGCTCACCACGGCTCTCCACAGCTCACCACGGCCCGTCCCCGCCCACCACAGCCTGTCCCCGCCCACCACAGCCCGTCCCCGCCCACCACAGGCCACTACAGCACACCACAGCCTACCGCAGACCACCACAGCCCGTCCCACCCCGTCACAGCTCGTACCAGCCCGACACAGCCCACCACAGCCCGTCTCAGCTCACCACAGCCTGTCCCAGCCCACCACGGCCCACCACAGCCCGTCCCAGCCAAACACAGTCTGTCCCAGCCCGTCCCAGCCCACCACACTCACCACAACTCGTCCCAGACCGTTCCAGCACGGCACAGCCCATTCCAGCCCACCGCATCCCGTCCCAGACCACCACAGCCCACCGCAGCCGGTCCCAGCCCACCACAGCCCACCGCAGCCGGTCCCAGCCCACCACAGCCCGTCCCAGCCCACCACAGCATGTCCCAGGTCCCCACAGCCCACGACAGCCCGTCCCAGCCCACGACAGCCCGTCCCAGCCCACGACAGCCCGTCCCAGCCCATCACAGACCACTACAGCACAGCACAGCCTACCACAGCCCACCACAGCCCGTCCCAGCCCGGCACAGCTCGTCCCAGCCCGTCCCAGCCCACCACAGCCCGTCCCAGCCCACCACAGACCACCACAGTTCGTCCCAGTCCGCCACAACCCGTCCCAGCCCGCCACGGCCCGTCCCAGCCCACCACGGCCCATCCCAGCCCACCACGGCCCGTCCCGGCCCACCACGGCCCGTCCTGGCCCACCACAGCCCGTCCAGGCCCACCACAGCCCGTCCCGGCCCACCACAGCCTGTCCCAGCCAAACACAGCCTGTCCCAGCCAAACACAGCCTGTCCTAGCCAAACACAGCCTGTCCCGGCCCACCACAGCCCGTCCCAGCCCACCACAGCCTGTCCCAGCCAAACACAGCCTGTCCCAGCCCACCACGGCCCACCACAGCCCACCACAGTTCACCACGGGCCATCTCAGACCACCATGACCTGTCCCAGCCCACCACGGCCCACCACAGCCCATCCCTTCCCAAACCGGCTCAAAACGGCCCACCACAGCCCACCACGGCCCATACCAGCCCACCACGGCCCACCACAGCCCACCACAGTTCACCACGGGCCATCTCAGACCACCATGACCTGTCCCAGCCCACCACGGCCCACCACAGCCCATCCCTTCCCATACCGGCTCAAAACGGCCCACCACGGCCCACCACAGCCCACCACAGTTCACCACGGCCCGTCCCAGCCCACCACGCCCCACCACAGACCATCCCAGTCCACCACACACCGTCCCAGCATGTCCCAGCCTGTCCCAACCCACCACAGCCCGTCCCAGCCCACCACAGCCCGTCCCAGCCCACCACAGCCCGTCACAGCCCACCACAGACCACCACAGTTCGTCCCAGCCCGCCACAACCAGTCCCAGCCCGCCACAAACCGTCCCAGCTCGCCACAGCCCGTCCCAGCCCAGCACGGCCCGGCCCGGCCCACCACGGCCCGTCCCGGCCCACCACGGCCCGTCCCGGCCTACCACAGCCCGTTCCAGACCACCACAGACCGTCGCAGCTCACCACAGAAAGTCCCAGCCCGTCACAGAACACCACAACCCGTCACCGCCCACCACAGCCCTTCCAAGGCGTCCCAGCCCGTCCCAGCCCACCACAACCAACCACAGCCCGTCCCCGTCCCACCACAGCCTGTCCCAGCCCACCACAGCCCTTTCCAGCCCACCGCAGCCTGTCCCAGCCCACCATGGCACACCACAGCCCACCACAGCCCGTCCCAGCCCACCACAGCCGACCATGGCTTACCACGGCCCACCACAGCCTGTCCCAGCCCATCCCAGACCACCACAGCCCGTCCCAGCCCACCACAAACCACCACAGCCCGTCCCAGCTCACTACAGCCCGTCCCAGCTCACCACAGCCCGTCCCCGCCCACCACAGCTTGTCCCACCTCATACCAGCCGACCACAGCCCGTCACAGCCCGTCCCAGCTCACCACATAAAGTAACAGCCCATAGAAGCCCACCACAGCCCGTCCCAGCCCACCAGAGCCCGTCCCAGCCCACCACAGCATGTCCCAGGTCCCCACAGCCCACGACAGCCCGTCCCAGCCCACGACAGCCCGTCCCAGCCCATCACAGACCACTACAGCACAGCACAGCCTACCACAGCCCACCACAGCCCGTCCCAGCCCGGCACAGCTCGTCCCAGCCCGTCCCAGCCCACCACGGCCCGTCCCAGCCCACCACAGACCACCACAGTTCGTCCCAGTCCGCCACAACCCGTCCCAGCCCGCCACGGCCCGTCCCAGCCCACCACGGCCCATCCCAGCCCACCACGGCCCGTCCCGGCCCACCACGGCCCGTCCCGGCCCACCACGGCCCGTCCCGGCCCACCACAGCCCGTCCCGGCCCACCACAGCCTGTCCCAGCCAAACACAGCCTGTCCCAGCCAAACACAGCCTGTCCCAGCCCACCACGGCCCACCACAGCCCACCACCGTTCACCACGGGCCATCTCAGACCACCATGACCTGTCCCAGCCCACCACGGCCCACCACAGCCCATCCCTTCCCAAACCGGCTCAAAACGGCCCACCACAGCCCACCACGGCCCATACCAGCCCACCACGGCCCACCACAGCCCACCACAGTTCACCACGGGCCATCTCAGACCACCATGACCTGTCCCAGCCCACCACGGTCCACCACAGCCCATCCCTTCCCATACCGGCTCAAAACGGCCCACCACGGCCCACCACGGCCCACCACAGTTCACCACAGCCCGTCCCTAGCCCACCACAGCCCATCCCAACCCACCACAGCCCGTCCCCGCCCGTCCCAACCCACCACAGACCAACATAGCCCGTCCCAGCCCGTCGCAGCCTGCCGCAGCCCGTCCCAGCCCGCCACAGCCCGTCCCAGCCCACCACAGACCATTCCAGACCACCACATCCCGTCCCCGCCCACCATAGCCCGTGCCCGCCCACCACAGCCCGTCCCCGCCCACCACAGCCCATCCCCGCCCACCACAGCCCGTCCCAGCCCATCACAGCCCGTCCCAGCTCGTTCCAGATAACCAGAACTCGTCTCAGCCCGCCCCAGCCCACCACAGCCCGTCTCAAGCTCAGCAGAACCCACCACAGCCCACATCAGCCTGTCCCAGACCGTCCCAGACCACCACAGCCCGTCCCAGCACACCACAGCACGTACCAGCCCGTCCCAGCCCACCACAGCCCGTCCCAGCCCCTCCCAGCCCACCACAGCCTGTCCCAGCCCACCACAGCCCGTCCCAGCCCACCACAGCCCGTCCCAGCCCACCACAGCCCGTCCCAGCCCACCACAGCCTGTCCCAGCCCATCCCAGCCCACGACAGCCCGTCACAGCCCGTCCCAGCACACCACAGCCCGTCCCAGCCCACCACAGCCCGTCCCAGCCCTCCACAGTCCGTCCCAGCCCACCACAGCCCGTCCCAGCACACCACAGCCCGTCCCAGAACACCACAGCCCGTCCCAGCACACCACAGCCCGTCCCAGCACGGCCCAGCACACCACAGCCCGTCCAAGCCCACCACAGCCCATCCCAGCCCACCACAGCCCGTCCCAGCCCACCACAGCCCGTCCCAGCTCACCACAGCCCGTCCCAGCTCACCACAGCCCGTCCCAGCCCACCACAGCTCGTCCCAGCCCACCACACCCCGTCCCAGCCCGTCCCAGCCCACCAGAGCCCGTCCCAGCCCGTCCCAGACCACCACAGCCCGTCTCAAGCTCACCAGAACCCACCACAGCCCACCACAGCCTTTCCCAGACCATCACGGCCCACCACAGCCCATCCCAGCCCACCACGGCCCACCACAGCCCACCACGGGCCATCTCAGACCACCATGACCTGTCCCAGCCCACCACGGCCCACCACAGCCCATCCCTTCCCATACCGGCTCAAAACAGCTCACCACGGCCCACCATAGCCCACCACGGTTCACCACGGCCCGTCCCAGCCCACCACGCCCCACCACAGCCCGTCCCTGCCCACCACAGCCCGTCCCAGCACACCACAGACCATCCCAGTCCACCACACACCGTCCCAGCATGTCCCAGCCTGTCCCAACCCACCACAGCCTGTTCCAGACCACCACAGCCCGTCCCAGCCCACCACAGCCCGTCCCCGCCCACCACAGCCCACCACAGCCCAGCACAGCCCGTCCCAGCACACCACAGCCCGTCCCAGCCCACCACAGCCCGTCTCAAGCTCAGCAGAACCCACCACAGCCCACCACAGCCTGTCCCGGCCCGTCCCAGCCCACCACGGCCCGTCCCAGCCCACCACGGCCCGTCCCAGCCCACCACAGCCTGTCCCAGCCAAACACAGCCTGTCCCAGCCCACCACGGCCCACCACAGCCCACCACAGTTCACCACGGGCCATCTCAGACCACCATGACCTGTCCCAGCCCACCACGGCCCACCACAGCCCATCCCTTCCCAAACCGGCTCAAAACGGCCCACCACAGCCCACCACGGCCCATACCAGCCCACCACGGCCCACCACAGCCCACCACAGTTCACCACGGGCCATCTCAGACCACCATGACCTGTCCCAGCCCACCACGGCCCACCACAGCCCATCCCTTCCCATACCGGCTCAAAACGGCCCACCACGGCCCACCACAGCCCACCACAGTTCACCACGGCCCGTCCCAGCCCACCACGCCCCACCACAGACCATCCCAGTCCACCACACACCGTCCCAGCATGTCCCAGCCTGTCCCAACCCACCACAGCCCGTCCCAGCCCACCACAGCCCGTCCCAGCCCACCACAGCCCGTCACAGCCCACCACAGACCACCACAGTTCGTCCCAGCCCGCCACAACCAGTCCCAGCCCGCCACAAACCGTCCCAGCTCGCCACAGCCCGTCCCAGCCCAGCACGGCCCGGCCCGGCCCACCACGGCCCGTCCCGGCCCACCACGGCCCGTCCCGGCCTACCACAGCCCGTTCCAGACCACCACAGACCGTCGCAGCTCACCACAGAAAGTCCCAGCCCGTCACAGAACACCACAACCCGTCACCGCCCACCACAGCCCTTCCAAGGCGTCCCAGCCCGTCCCAGCCCACCACAACCAACCACAGCCCGTCCCCGTCCCACCACAGCCTGTCCCAGCCCACCACAGCCCTTTCCAGCCCACCGCAGCCTGTCCCAGCCCACCATGGCACACCACAGCCCACCACAGCCCGTCCCAGCCCACCACAGCCGACCATGGCTTACCACGGCCCACCACAGCCTGTCCCAGCCCATCCCAGACCACCACAGCCCGTCCCAGCCCACCACAAACCACCACAGCCCGTCCCAGCTCACTACAGCCCGTCCCAGCTCACCACAGCCCGTCCCCGCCCACCACAGCTTGTCCCACCTCATACCAGCCGACCACAGCCCGTCACAGCCCGTCCCAGCTCACCACATAAAGTAACAGCCCATAGAAGCCCACCACAGCCCGTCCCAGCCCACCAGAGCCCGTCCCAGCCCACCACAGCATGTCCCAGGTCCCCACAGCCCACGACAGCCCGTCCCAGCCCACGACAGCCCGTCCCAGCCCATCACAGACCACTACAGCACAGCACAGCCTACCACAGCCCACCACAGCCCGTCCCAGCCCGGCACAGCTCGTCCCAGCCCGTCCCAGCCCACCACGGCCCGTCCCAGCCCACCACAGACCACCACAGTTCGTCCCAGTCCGCCACAACCCGTCCCAGCCCGCCACGGCCCGTCCCAGCCCACCACGGCCCATCCCAGCCCACCACGGCCCGTCCCGGCCCACCACGGCCCGTCCCGGCCCACCACGGCCCGTCCCGGCCCACCACAGCCCGTCCCGGCCCACCACAGCCTGTCCCAGCCAAACACAGCCTGTCCCAGCCAAACACAGCCTGTCCTAGCCAAACACAGCCTGTCCCGGCCCACCACAGCCCGTCCCAGCCCACCACAGCCTGTCCCAGCCAAACACAGCCTGTCCCAGCCCACCACGGCCCACCACAGCCCACCACAGTTCACCACGGGCCATCTCAGACCACCATGACCTGTCCCAGCCCACCACGGCCCACCACAGCCCATCCCTTCCCAAACCGGCTCAAAACGGCCCACCACAGCCCACCACGGCCCATACCAGCCCACCACGGCCCACCACAGCCCACCACAGTTCACCACGGGCCATCTCAGACCACCATGACCTGTCCCAGCCCACCACGGTCCACCACAGCCCATCCCTTCCCATACCGGCTCAAAACGGCCCACCACGGCCCACCACGGCCCACCACAGCCCACCACAGTTCACCACAGCCCGTCCCTAGCCCACCACAGCCCATCCCAACCCACCACAGCCCGTCCCCGCCCGTCCAAACCCACCACAGACCAACATAGCCCGTCCCAGCCCGTCGCAGCCTGCCGCAGCCCGTCCCAGCCCGCCACAGCCCGTCCCAGCCCACCACAGACCATTCCAGACCACCACATCCCGTCCCCGCCCACCATAGCCCGTGCCCGCCCACCACAGCCCGTCCCCGCCCACCACAGCCCATCCCCGCCCACCACAGCCCGTCCCAGCCCATCACAGCCCGTCCCAGCTCGTTCCAGATAACCAGAACTCGTCTCAGCCCGCCCCAGCCCACCACAGCCCGTCTCAAGCTCAGCAGAACCCACCACAGCCCACATCAGCCTGTCCCAGCCCGTCCCAGACCACCACAGCCCGTCCCAGCACACCACAGCACGTACCAGCCCGTCCCAGCCCACCACAGCCCGTCCCAGCCCCTCCCAGCCCACCACAGCCTGTCCCAGCCCACCACAGCCCGTCCCAGCCCACCACAGCCCGTCCCAGCCCACCACAGCCCGTCCCAGCCCACCACAGCCTGTCCCAGCCCATCCCAGCCCACGACAGCCCGTCACAGCCCGTCCCAGCACACCACAGCCCGTCCCAGCCCACCACAGCCCGTCCCAGCCCTCCACAGTCCGTCCCAGCCCACCACAGCCCGTCCCAGCACACCACAGCCCGTCCCAGAACACCACAGCCCGTCCCAGCACACCACAGCCCGTCCCAGCACGGCCCAGCACACCACAGCCCGTCCAAGCCCACCACAGCCCATCCCAGCCCACCACAGCCCGTCCCAGCCCACCACAGCCCGTCCCAGCTCACCACAGCCCGTCCCAGCCCACCACAGCTCGTCCCAGCCCACCACACCCCGTCCCAGCCCGTCCCAGCCCACCAGAGCCCGTCCCAGCCCGTCCCAGACCACCACAGCCCGTCTCAAGCTCACCAGAACCCACCACAGCCCACCACAGCCTTTCCCAGACCATCACGGCCCACCACAGCCCATCCCAGCCCACCACGGCCCACCACAGCCCACCACGGGCCATCTCAGACCACCATGACCTGTCCCAGCCCACCACGGCCCACCACAGCCCATCCCTTCCCATACCGGCTCAAAACGGCTCACCACGGCCCACCATAGCCCACCACGGTTCACCACGGCCCGTCCCAGCCCACCACGCCCCACCACAGCCCGTCCCTGCCCACCACAGCCCGTCCCAGCACACCACAGACCATCCCAGTCCACCACACACCGTCCCAGCATGTCCCAGCCTGTCCCAACCCACCACAGCCTGTTCCAGACCACCACAGCCCGTCCCAGCCCACCACAGCCCGTCCCCGCCCACCACAGCCCACCACAGCCCAGCACAGCCCGTCCCAGCACACCACAGCCCGTCCCAGCCCACCACAGCCCGTCTCAAGCTCAGCAGAACCCACCACAGCCCACCACAGCCTGTCCCGGCCCGTCCCAGCCCACCACGGCCCGTCCCAGCCCACCACGGCCCGTCCCAGCCCACCACGGACCATAACAACCCAACACGGCCCGTCCCAGCCCACCACGGCCCGTCCCAGCCCACCACGGCCCGTCCCAGCCCACCACGGCCCGTCCCAGCCCGTCCCAGCCCACCACAGCCCTCCACAGCCAGTCCCAGCCCATCCCAACCCGCCCCAGCCCACCACGGCCCGTCCCAGCCCACCACGACCCGTCCCAGCCCACCACGACCCACCACAGCCGGTTACAGCTTATCACAGCCCGTCCCAGCCCAACACAGGCCGTCTCTGCTCACCACCAGAGCCCGTCCCAGCCCACCACGGCCCGTCCCTGCCCAACACGGCCCGTCCCAGCCCACCACGGCTCTCCACAGCTCTCCATAGCCCGGTCCAATCCTCCACAGCCCGTCCCAGCCCAACACAGCCCGTCCCAGCCCACCACAGCCCGTCCCCGCCCACCACAGCCCGTCCCCGCCCACCACAGCCCGTCCCAGCCGTCCCAGCAAATCCCAGCCCACCACAGCCCGTCTCAGCTCACTACAGCGCGTCCCAGTCCACCACACCCACCACAGCCCGTCCCAGCCCATTCCAGCCCACCACAGCCTGTCCCAGCTCACCACAACCCACCACAGCCAACCGCAGCCGGTCCCAGCCCACCACAGCCCACCACAGCCCGTCCCAGCCCATCACAGCCCGTCCCAGCTCGTTCCAGACAACCAGAACTCGTCTCAGCCCGTCCCAGCCCACCACAGCCCGTCTCAAGCTCAGCAGAACCCACCACAGCCCACATCAGCCCGTCCCAGCCCACCACAGCCCGTCCCAGCACACCACAGCACGTACCAGCCCGTCCCAGCCCACCACAGCCCGTCCCAGCCCACCACAGCCCGTCCCAGCCCACCACAGCCCGTCCCAGCCCACCACAGCCCGTCCCAGCCCACCACAGCCCGTCCCAGTACGGCCCAGCACACCACAGCCCATCCTAGCCCACCACAGCCCATCCTAGCCCACCACAGCCCATCCTAGCCCACCACAGCCCGTCCCAGCCCGTCCCAGGCCACAACAGCCCGTCCCTGCCCACCACAGCCCGTCCCAGCCCGTTCCAGACCACCAGAACCCGTCCCAGCCCGTCCCAGCCCACCACAGCCCGACTCAAGCTCACCAAAACCCACCACATCCCACCACAGCCCCCCACGGCCCGTCCCAGCCCACCACTGCCCACCACAGTTCACCACGGCCCATCCCAGCCCACCACGGCCCGTCTCAGCCCACCACAGCCCGTCCCAGCCCACCACAGCCCGTCCCAGCCAACCACAGGCCGTCCCTGCCCATTACAGCCCACCACAGCCCGTCCCAGACCACCACAGCCCGTCTCAAGCTCACCAGAACCCACCACAGCCCACCACAGCCCGTCCCAGACCACCACGGCCCACCACAGCCCACCACGTCCCGTCCTAGCCCACCACGGCCCGCCACAGCCCACCATGGCCCACCACATCCCGTCCCAGCCCACCACAGCCCATCCCAGGCCACCACAGCCCGTCCCAGGCAACCACGGCCCGACCAAGCCCACCACGGCCCACCACAGCCCACCACGGCCCGTCCCTGCCCACCACAACCCACCACAGCCCACCACGGCCCACCACAGCCCACCACGGCCAACCACGGTTCACCACAGCCCGTCCCCGCCCACCACGGCCCACCACAGCCCGTCCCAGCCCATCCCAGCCCGTCCCAGCCAGTCCCAGCTCAGCACAGCCCGTCCCAGCCCACCACAGCCAGTCCCAGCCCACCACAGCCCGTCCCAGCCCTTCCCAGCCCACCACAGCCAGTCCCAGCCCGTCCCAGTTTACCACAGCCCGTCCCAGACCACCACGGCCCACCACAGCCCACAACGGCCCGTCCCAGCACACCACGGCCCACCACAGTCCACCACAGTTCACCACAGCCCGTCCCAGCCCACCACGGCCCAGCACACCCCACCATGGTTCACCACAGCCCGTCCCAGCTCACCAAAGCCCATCCCATCACACCACAGCCCACCAGAGCCCGTCCCAGCCCACCACGGCCCGTCCCAGCCCACTACGGCCCGTCCCAGTCCATCAGGACCCATCCCAGCCCACCACGGCCCACCATAGCCCACCACGGCCCGTCCCAGCCCACCACAGCCCGTCCCCGCCCACCACAGCCCGTCCCAGCACACCACAGCCCGTCCCAGCACACCACAGCCCGTCCCAGCACACCACAGCACGTCCCCGCCCTCCCCAGGCCGTCCCAGCACACTACAACTCGTCCCAGCCCATCCCAGCCCGTCGCAGCCCACGACAGCTCGTCCCAGCACACCATAGCATGTCCCATCCCACCACAGCCCGTCCCAGCCCACCACAGCCCACCACAGCCCGTCCCAGCCCACCACAGCCCGTCCCAGCCCACCACAGCCCATTGCAGCACATCACAGGTCGTTCCAGATCATCAGATCCCGTCCCAGCCCGTCCCAGCCCACCACAGCCCATCTCAAGCTCACAAGAACCCACCAAAGCCCACCACAGCCTGTCCAAGACGACCACGGCCCACCACAGCCCACCACGGCCCGTCCCAGCTCACCACGACCTGTCCCAGCCCACCACAGCCCACCCCTTCCCATCCCGGCCCACCACGGTTCACCACGGCCCGTCCCCGCCCACCACGGCCCACCACAGCCCGTCCCAGCCCACCACAGCCAGTCCCAGCCCACCACAGCCCGTCCCAGCACACCACAGCCCATCACAGCCCACCACAGCCCGTCCCAGCCTGTCCCAGCCCACCACAGCCCGTCCCAGCCCGTCCCAGCCCACCACAACCCATCTCAAGCTCACAAGAACCCACCAAAGCCCACCACAGCCTGTCCCAGACCACCACGGCCCACCACAGCCCACCACGGCCCGTCCCAGCTAACCACGGCCCACCACAGCCTACCACAGTTCACCACGGGCCGTCTCAGCCCGCCATGACCAGTCCCAGCCCACCACGGCCCAACACAGACCATCCCTTCCCATACCGGCCCAAAACCGCCCACGACGGCCCACCACAGCCCACCACGGCCCGTCCCAGCCCACCACGCCCCACCACAGCCCACCACAGCCCACCACAGCCTGTCCCAGCCCACCACAGCCCGTCCCCGCCCACCACAGCCCATCCCAGCCCGTCCCCCAACACCACAGCCCGTCCCAGCACACCACAGCCCATCCCAGCACACCACAGCCCACCACGCCCGTCCCAACCCACCAGAGCCTTTCCCAGCTCACCACAGCCCACCACAGCCCGTCCCAGACCACCACAGCCCGTCCCAGCCTGTCCCAGCCAACCACAGCCCGTCCCGTCCCAGCCCACCACAACCCGTCCCATCCCTTCCCAGCACAGCCCGTCACAGCCTGTCCCGTCCCGTCCCAGCCCGTCCCATCCCGTCCCGTCCCAGCCCACCACAGCCCGTCCCAGCCCACCACAGCCCGTCCCAGGACACCACAGCCCGTCCCAGCCCACCACAGCCCGTCCCAGCCCACCAGAGCCCGTCCCAGCCCACCAGAGCCCGTCCTAGCCCACCACAGCCCGTCTCAAGCTCACCAGAACCCACCACAGCCCACCACAGCCTGTCGCAGACCACCACGGCCCATCCCAGCCCACCACGGCCCACCACAGCCCACCACAGTTCACCACGGGCCATCTCAGACCACCATGACCTGTCCCAGCCCACCACGGCCCACCACAGCCCATCCCTTCCCATACCGGCTCAAAACAGCCCACCACGGCCCACCACGGCCCACCACAGCCCACCACAGTTCACCACGGGCCATCTCAGACCACCATGACCTGTCCCAGCCCACCACGGCCCACCACAGCCCATCCCTTCCCATACCGGCTCAAAACGGCCCACCACGGCCCACCACAGCCCACCACGGTTCACCACGGCCCGTCCCAGCCCACCACGCCCCACCACAGACCATCCCAGTCCACCACACACCGTCCCAGCATGTCCCAGCCTGTCCCAACCCACCACAGCCTGTTCCAGACCACCACAGCCCGTCCCAGCCCACCACAGCCCGTCCCAGCCCACCACAGCCCGTCCCAGCCCACCACAGCCCGTCCCCGCCCACCACAGCCCGTCCCCGCCCACCACAGCCCACCACAGACCAGCATAGCCCGTCTCAGCCCGTCGCAGCCTGCCGCAGCCCGTCCCAGCCCACCACAGCCCGTCCCAGCCCACCACAGACCATTCCAGACCACCACATCCCGTCCCAGCCCACCACAGCCCGTCCCCGCCCACCACGGCCCGTCCCAGCCCATCACAGCCCGTCCCAGCTCGTTCCAGACAACCAGAACTCGTCTCAGCCCGCCCCAGCCCACCACAGCCCGTCTCAAGCTCAGCAGAACCCACCACAGCCCACCATGGCCCGTCCCAGACCACCACAGCCCACCACAGCCCGTCCCAGCACACCACAGCCCGTCCGAGCACACCACAGCACGTCCCAGCCCGTCCCAGACCACCACAGCCCGTCCCAGCCCGTCCCAGCCCGTCCCAGCCCGTCCCCGCCCATCCCAGCCCGTCCCAGCCCACCACAGCCCGTCCCAGCCCACCACAGCCCGTGCCAGCCCACTACAGCCCGTGCCAGCCCACCACAGCCCGTGCCAGCCCATCCCAGCCCACCACAGCCCGTCCCAGCCTGTTCCAGACCACCAGAGCCCATCCCAGCCCGTCCCAGCCCACCACAGCCCGTCTCAAGCTCACCAGAACCCACCACAGCCCACCACAGCCTGTCCCAGACCACCACGGCCCACCACAGCCCACCATGGCCCGTCCCAGCCCACCACGGCCGACCACAGCGAACCACGGCCCACCAAAGCTCACCACAGCCCGTCCCAGCACACCACAGCCCGTCCCAGCCCACCACAGCCCGTCCCCGTCGACCACAGCCCGTCCCAGTCCACCACAGCCCATCCCAGCTTGCCACAGCCCATCCCAGCCCGTCAGAGCCCACCACAGCCCGTCCCCGCCCACCACAGCCCGTCCCAGCCCACCACAGCCCGTCCCAGCCCACCACAGCCCACCAGAGCCCGTCCCAGCCCACCAGAGCCCATTGCAGCCCATCACAGCTCGTTCCAGACCACCAGAGCCCGTCCCAGCCCGTCCCAGCCCACCACAGCCCATCTCAAGCTCACAAGAACCCACCAAAGCCCACCACAGCCTGTCCCAGCCCACCACGGCCCACCACAGCCCACCACGGCCTGTCCCAGCCCACCACGGCCCACCACAGCCCACCACGGCCCACCACAGCCCACCACAGTTCACCACGGGCCGTCTCAGCCCACCATGACCTGTCCCAGCCCACCACGGCCCAACATAGACCATCCCTTCCCATACCGGCCCACCACAGCCCACCACAGTTCACCACGGCCTGTCCCAGCCAACCACGCCCCACCACAGCCCGTTCCAGCCCACCACAGCCCGTTCCAGCCCACCACAGCCCGTTCCAGCCCCCCACAGCCCGTCCCAGTCCATCCCAGCACGTCCCAGCCCACCACGGCCAACCACAGCCCGTCCCAGCCCGTCCGAGCACACCACAGCCTGTCCCAGACCACCAGAGCTCGTCCCAGCCTGTCCCAGCCCACCACAGCCCGTCTCAAGCTCACCAGAACCCACCACAGCCCACCATAGCCCGTACCAGACCACCACGGCCCACCACAGATAACCACGGCCCGTCCCAGCCCACCACGGCCCACCACAGCGAACCACGGCCCACCACAGCCCGTCCCAGCCCACCACGGACCGTCCCAGCCGTCCCAGCAAATCCCAGCCCACCACAGCCCATCTCAGCTCACTACAGCGCGTCCCAGTCCACCACACCCACCACAGCCCGTCCCAGCCCATTCCAGCCCACCACAGCCTGTCACAGCTCACCACAACCCACCACAGCCAACCGCAGCCGGTCCCAGCCCACCACAGCCCACCGCAGCCCGTCCCAGCCCACCACAGCCCACCGCAGCCCGTCCCACCACACCAGAGTCCATCCCAGCCCACAACGGCCTGTCACAGCTTACCACGGCCCACCACGGCTTTCCACGGCCCATCCCAGCCCACCACGGCCCTTCCCAGCCCGCCACGGCCCGTCCCAGCCCACCACGGCCCGTCCCAGCCCGCCACGGCCCGTCCCAGACCACCATGTCCCGTCCCAGCTCGCCACAGCCCGTCCCAGCCCGCCACAGACCACCACAGTTCGTCCCGGCCCACCACGGCCCGTCCCGGCCCACCACGGCCCGTCCCGGCCCACCACGGCCCATAACAACCCACCACGGCCCGTCCCGGCCTACTACGGCTCGTCCCAGCCCACCACGGCCCGTCCCAGCCCGCCACGGCCCGTCCCAGCCCGTCCCAGCCCACCACAGCCCACCAAAGCCAGTCCCAGCCCGTCCCAACCGGCCCCAGCCCACCACGGCCCGTCCCAGCCCACCACGACCCGTCCCAGCCCAACACAGCCCACCACAGCCGGTTACAGCTTATCACAGCCCGTCCCAGCCCAACACAGCCCACCACAGCCGGTTACAGCTTATCACAGCCCGTCCCAGCCCAACACAGGCCGTCTCTGCTCACCATCAGAGCCCGTCCCAGCCCACCACGGCCCGTCCCAGCCCACCATGGCCCGTCCCAGCCCACAACGGCTCTCCACAGCTCACCACGGCTCTCCACAGCTCACCACGGCCCGTCCCCGCCCACCACAGCCTGTCCCCGCCCACCACAGCCCGTCCCCACCCACCACAGGCCACTACAGCACACCACAGCCTACCGCAGACCACCACAGCCCGTCCCACCCCGTCACAGCTCGTACCAGCCCGACACAGCCCACCACAGCCCGTCTCAGCTCACCACAGCCTGTCCCAGCCCACCACGGCCCACCACAGCCCGTCCCAGCCAAACACAGTCTGTCCCAGCCCGTCCCAGCCCACCACACTCACCACAACTCGTCCCAGACCGTTCCAGCACGGCACAGCCCATTCCAGCCCACCGCATCCCGTCCCAGACCACCACAGCCCACCGCAGCCGGTCCCAGCCCACCACAGCCCACCGCAGCCGGTCCCAGCCCACCACAGCCCGTCCCAGCCCACCACAGCCCATCCCAGCACACCACAGCACGTCCCAGCCCACCATAGCCCACCGCAGCCCGTCCCAGCCCACCACAGCCCACAAGAGCTTGTCACAGACCACCACAGCCCGTCCCAGCCCACCACAGCCCACTACGGCCCACCACAGCCCGTCCCAGCCCACCACAGCCCGTCCCAGCCCACCACAGCCCGTCCCAGCCCACCACAGCCCGTAACAGCCCACCACAGCAAGTACCAGCCCGTCCCAGCCCACCACGGCCCGTCTCAGCCCACCATGGCCCGTCTCAGCCCACCACGGCCCGTCTCAGCTCACCACGACCCGTCCCAGACGACCACAGCCCGTCCCAGCCCACCACAGCACACCACAGCCCGTCCCAGCCCACCACGGCCCGTCCCAGCCCACCACGGCCCGTCCCAGCCCACCAGAGCCCGTCCCAGCCTGTTTCAGCCCACCACGGCTAACCACGGCCTGTGCCGGCCCACCACGGTCCACCATGGCCCACAAGAGCACACCACGGCCCACCACGGCCCTTCCCAGTCCACCACAGCCCACCACGGCCCGTCCCAGCCCACCACGGCCCACCCCAGCCCACCACGGCCCGTCCCAGCCCACCACGGCCCGTCCCAGCCCACCACAGCCCATCACAGCCCACCACAGTTCACCACAGCCCGTCCCAGCCCACCACAGCACACTACGGCCCACCACAGCCCGTCCCAGCCCACCACAGCCCGTCCCAGCCCACCGCAGCCCGTCCCAGCCCACCACAGCCCGTCCCAGCCCACCACAGCCCGTCCCAGCTCGTCCCAGACCACCACAGCCTCTCACAGCACACCACAGCCCGTAACAGCCCACCACAGCAAGTACCAGCCCGTCTCAGCCCACCACAGCCCGTCTCAGCCCACCACGGCCCGTCCCAGCCCACCACTGCCCGTCCCAGACCACCACTGCCCGTCCTAGCCCACCACAGCCCACCACAGCCCGTCCCAGCCCGTCCCAACCCACCAAAGCTTGTCCCAGCCCACCACAGCCCACCACAGCCCACCGCAGCCCATCCCAGCCCACCACAGCCCGTCCCAGCCCGTGCCAACCCGTCACAACACACCACAGCCCACCACAGCCCGTCCCTACCCACCACAGCGTGTCCCAACCCACCACAGCCCACCACAGCCCTTCAGAACCCACCACAGGCCACCACAGCCCGTCCCAGCCCACCACAGCACGTCCCAGGCCACCACAGCCCACCACAGCCCACCACAGCCCATGAAGCTCACCACAGCCCGCCTCAGCCCTCTACAGCCCGTCCCAGCCCACCACAGCCCGTCCCAGCCCACCACAGCCCGTCCCAGCCCACCACAGCTCTTCCCAGTCCACCATAACCAACCACAGCCTATCCCAGCCGATTCCAGCCCACCACAGCCCGTCCCATCACACCACAGCCCACCACAGCCCGTCCCAGCCAACCACGGCCCGTCCCAGCCCACCACAGCCCGTCCCAGCCCACCACGGCCCACCACAGCCCACCACGGCCCATCCGGGCCCAACACAGCCCACCAAGGCGCACCACAGCCCATCCCAGCCCACCACAGCCCGTCCCAGCCCACCACAACCGACCACAGCCCACCACAGCCCACCACGGCCGACCACGGCCGACCACAGCCCACCACGGCCGACCACAGCCCACCACGGCCCATCCAAGCCCACCACGGCCCATCCAAGCCCACCACGGCCCATCCAAGCCCACCACGGTCCACCACGGCACGTCCCAGCCCACCACAGAGCACCACAGCCCGTCCCAGCCCGTCCCAGCCCACCACAGTATGTCCCAGACCACCAGAGCCCGTCCCAGCCCACCACAGCCCGTCCCAGCCCACCACAGCCCACCACGCCCCGTGCCAACCCACCAGAGCCCGTCCCAGCTCACCACAGCCCACCACAGCCCGTCCCAGACCACAAGAGGTCGTCCCAGCCCACCACTAACCCACCAAAGCCCGTCCCCGCCCACCACAGCCCGTCCCAGCCAACCACAGCGCACCACAGCCTGCCCCAACCCACCTGAGCCCGTCCCAGCTTACCACAGCCCACCACAGCCCGTCACAGCCCGTCCCAGCCCACCAGAGGTCGTCCCAGCTCACCACAACCCACCACAGCCCTTCCCAGCCCGTCCCAGCCCACCACGGCCGCCGCAGACCATCAGAGCCCGTCCCAGCCCACCACAATCCCGTCCCAGCCCACTATAGCCCGTCCCAGCCCACCACAACCCGTTCTAGCTCACCGCAACCCACCACAGCGCACCATAGCCCACCACAGCCCACCACAGCGCACCAGAGTCTGTCCCGGCCCACCAGAGCCTGTCCCAGCCCACCACAGCCCGCCACAGCCCGTCCCAGCCCACCACAGCCCATTCCAGACCACCAGAGCCCTTCCCAGTTCACCACAGCCCACCACAGCCCGTCCAATTTCACCACAGCCCGTCTCAGCTCACCACAACCCACCACAGCCCGTTCCAGCCCACCGCAGCCTATCCCAACCCGTCCCAGCCCACCACGGCCCGTCCCAGCCCGTCCCAGCCCACGACAGCCCGTCCCAGCCCACGACAGCCCGTCCCAGCCCACCAGAGCCCACCACAGCTCGTCCCAGCCCACCACAGCCCACAAGAGCTTGTCACAGACCACCACAGCCCGTCCCAGCCCACCACAGCCCACTACGGCCCACCACAGCCCGTCCCAGCCCACCACAGCCCGTCCCAGCCCACCACAGCCCGTCCCAGCTCGTCCCAGACCACCACAGCCTCTCACAGCACACCACAGCCCGTAACAGCCCACCACAGCAAGTACCAGCCCGTCCCAGCCCACCACGGCCCGTCTCAGCTCACCACAACCCGTCCCAGACGACCACAGCCCGTCCCAGCCCACCACAGCCCACCACAGCCCGTCCCAGCCCACCACGGCCCGTCCCAGCCCACCACAGCCCGTCCCAGCCCACCACAGCCCGTCCCAGCCCACCAGAGCCCGTCCCAGCCTGTTTCAGCCCACCACGGCTAACCACGGCCTGTCCCGGCCCACCACGGCCAACCACGGTCCACCATGGCCCACCAGAGCACACCACGGCCCACCACGGCCCTTCCCAGTCCACCACAGCCCACCACGGCCTGTCCCAGCCCACCACGGCCCGTCCCAGCCCACCACGGCCCACCCCAGCCCACCACGGCCCGTCCCAGCCCACCACGGCCCACCCCAGCCCACCACGGCCCGTCCCAGCCCACCACGGCCCGTCCCAGCCCACCACAGTTCACCACAGCCCGTCCTAGCCCAGCACGGCCCGTCCCAGCTTACCACGGACCACCACGGCCCATCTCAGCCCACCACAGCCTGTCCAAGCCCAGCACAGCCCTCCACAACCCTCCACAGCCCGTCCCAACCCTCCACAGCTCATCCCAGCCTACCACAGCCCGTCGCAGCCAAACACAGCTTACCCCAGCCCACCGCAACCCGTCCCAGCCCACCGCAACCCGTCCCAGCCCACCACAGCCCACCACAGGTCACCACAGCCCACCACCGGTCACCACAGCCCACCACCGGTCACCACAGCCTGTTTCAGCCCACCACGGCAAACCACGGCCCGTCCCAGCCCACCACGGCCCGCCATGGCCCACCACAGCTCGTCCCAGATAAACACGGCGCACCACAGCCCACCACGGCCCGTCCCGGCCCACCACAGCCCGTCACAGCCCGTCCCAGCTCTCCTCAACCCACCGCAGCCCGTCGCAGCCCACCACAGCCCGTCCCAGCCCACCACAGCCCACCACGGCCCACCACAGCCCGTCCCAGCCCACCACAAGCCGTCCTAGCCCACCACAGACCTCCAGAGCCCGTCTCAGCCCTCCACAGCCTATCCCAGCCCACCACGGCCCACCGCAGCCTATCCCAACCCGTCCCAGCCCACCACGGCCCGTCCCAGCCCACCACGGCCCGTCCCAGCCCGTCCCAGCCCACGACAGCCCGTCCCAGCCCACCAGAGACCACCACAGCTCGTCCCAGCCCACCACAGCCCACAAGAGCTTGTCACAGACCACCACAGCCCGTCCCAGCCCACCACAGCCCACTACGGCCCACCACAGCCCGTCCCAGCCCACCACAGCCCGTCCCACCCCACCACAGCCCGTCCCAGCTCGTCCCAGACCACCACAGCCTCTCACAGCACACCACAGCCCGTAACAGCCCACCACAGCAAGTACCAGCCCGTCCCAGCCCACCACGGCCCGTCTCAGCCCACCACGGCCCGTCTCAGCTCACCACAACCTGTCCCAGACGACCACAGCCCGTCCCAACCCACCACAGCCCACCACAGCCCGTCCCAGCCCACCACGGCCCGTCCCAGCCCACCACATCCCGTCCCAGCCCACCAGAGCCCGTCCCAGCCTGTTTCAGCCCACCACGGCTAACCACGGCCTGTCCCGGCCCACCACGGCCAACCACGGTCAACCATGGCCCACCAGAGCACACCACGGCCCACCTCGGCCCTTCCCAGTCCACCACAGCCCACCACAGCCCGTCCCAGCCCACCACGGCTTGTCCCAGCCCACCACGGCCCACCCCAGCCCACCACAGCCCGTCCCAGCCCACCACAGCCCGTTCCAGCCCACCACTGCCCGTACCAGCCCACCACTGCCCGTCCCAGCCCGTCCCAAGCCACCACAGCCCGTCCCAGCCCACCACAGCCCACCACAGCCCACCGCAGTCCATCCCAGCCCACCACGGCCCGTCCCAGCCCGTGCCAACTCGTCACAACACACCACAGCCCACCACAGCCCGTCCCTACCCACCACAGCGTGTCCCAACCCACCACAGCCCACCACAGCCCTTCAGAACCCACCACTAACCCACCAAAGCCCGTCCTCGCCCACCACAGCCCGTCCCAGCCAACCACAGCCCACCACGCCCCGTGCCAACCCACCAGAGCCCGTCCCAGCCCACCACAGCCCTTCCCAGCCCGTCCCAGCCCACCACAGCCCGTCCCAGCCCACCACGGCCGCCACAGACCATCAGAGCCCGTCCCCGCCCACCACAATCCCGTCCCAGCCCACTATAGCCCGTCCCAGCCCACCACAACCCGTTCTAGCTCACCACAACCCACCACAGCGCACCATAGCACACCACAGCCCACCACAGCGCACCAGAGCCTGTCCCAGCCCACCACAGCCCGTCCCAGCCCACCGCAGCCCGCCACGGCCCGTCCCAGCCCACCACAGCCCATTCCAGACCACCAGAGCCCTTCCCAGTTCACCACAGCATGTCCCAGCACACCACAGCCCACCACAGCCCGTCCAATTTCACCACAGCCCGTCTCAGCTCACCACAACCCACCACAGCCCGTCCCAGCACACCGCAGCCTATCCCAACCCGTCCCAGCCCACCACGACCCGTCCCAGCCCACCACGGCCCGTCCCAGCCCACCACGGCCCGTCCCAGCCCGTCCCAGCCCACGACAGCCCGTCCCAGCCCACGATAGTCCGTCCCAGCCCACCAGAGCCCACCAGAGCCCACCACAGCTCGTCCCAGCCCACCACAGCCCACAAGAGCTTGTCACAGACCACCACAGCCCGTCCCAGCCCACCACAGCCCACTACGGCCCACCACAGCCCGTCCCAGCCCACCACAGCCCGTCCCAGCCCACCACAGCCCGTAACAGCCCACCACAGCCCGTAACAGCCCGTCCCAGCCCACCACGGCCTGTCTCAGCCCACCACGGCCCGTCTCAGCCCACCACGGCCCGTCTCAGCTCACCACGGCCCGTCTCAGCTCACCACAACCCGTCCCAGCCCACCACAGCCCACCACGGCCCGTCCCAGGCCACCACAGCCAGTCCCAGCCCACCACAGCCCGTCCCAGCCCTTCCCAGCCCACCACAGCCAGTCCCAGCCCGTCCCAGTTTACCACAGCCCGTCCCAGACCACCACGGCCCACCACAGCCCACAACGGCCCGTCCCAGCACACCACGGCCCACCACAGCCCACCACAGTTCACCACAGCCCGTCCCAGCCCACCACGGCCCAGCACACCCCACCACGGTTCACCACAGCCCATCCCAGCTCACCAAAGCCCATCCCATCACACCACAGCCCACCAGAGCCCGTCCCAGCCCACCACAGCCCGTCCCAGTCCACTATGGCCCATCCCAGCCCACCACGGCCCGTCCCAGCCCATCAGGACCCATCCCAGCCCACCACGGCCCACCATAGCCCACCACGGCCCGTCCCAGCCCACCACAGCCCGTCCCCGCCCACCACGGCCCGTCCCAGCACACCACAGCCCGTCCCAGCACACCACAGCCCGTCCCAGCACACCACAGCACGTCCCCGCCCTCCCCAGGCCGTCCCAGCACACTACAACTCGTCCCAGCCCGTCCCAGCCCGTCCCAGCCCACGACAGCTCGTCCCAGCACACCACAGCATGTCCCATCCCACCACAGCCCGTCCCAGCCCACCACAGCCCACCACAGCCCGTCCCAGCCCACCACAGCCCGTCCCAGCCCACCACAGCCCATTGCAGCACATCACAGCTCGTTCCAGATCATCAGATCCCGTCCCAGCCCGTCCCAGCCCACCACAGCCCATCTCAAGCTCACAAGAACCCACCAAAGCCCACCACAGCCTGTCCAAGATGACCACGGCCCACCACAGCCCACCACGGCCCGTCCCAGCTCACCACGACCTGTCCCAGCCCACCACAGCCCACCCCTTCCCATCCCGGCCCACCACGGCCCGTCCCCGCCCACCACGGCCCACCACAGCCCGTCCCAGCCCACCACAGCCAGTCCCAGCCCACCACAGCCCGTCCCAGCACACCACAGCCCATCACAGCCCACCACAGCCCGTCCCAGCCCGTCCCAGCCCACCACAGCCCGTCCCAGCCCGTCCCAGCCCACCACAACCCATCTCAAGCTCACAAGAACCCACCAAAGCCCACCACAGCCTGTCCCAGACCACCACGGCCCACCACAGCCCACCACGGCCCGTCCCAGCCAACCACGGCCCACCACAGCCTACCACAGTTCACCACGGGCCGTCTCAGCCCACCATGACCTGTCCCAGCCCACCACGGCCCAACACAGACCATCCCTTCCCATATCGGCCCAAAACCGCCCACGACGGCCCACCACAGCCCACCACGGCCCGTCCCAGCCCACCACGCCCCACCACAGCCCACCACAGCCCACCACAGCCTGTCCCAGCCCACCACAGCCCGTCCCCGCCCACCACAGCCCATCCCAGCCCGTCCCCCAACACCACAGCCCGTCCCAGCACACCACAGCCCGTCCCAGCACACCACAGCCCGTGCCAGCACACCACAGCCCGTGCCAGCACACCACAGCCCGTCCCAGCACACCACAGCCCGTCCTAGCACACCACAGCCCGTCCCAGCCCACCACAGCCCGTCCCAGCACACCACAGCCCGTCCCAGCACACCACAGCCCGTCCCAGCACACCACAGCCCACCACGCCCGTCCCAACCCACCAGAGCCTTTCCCAGCTCACCACAGCCCACCACAGCCCGTCCCAGACCACCACAGCCCGTCCCAGCCTGTCCCAGCCAACCACAGCCCGTCCCGTCCCAGCCCACCACAACCCGTCCCATCCCTTCCCAGCACAGCCCGTCACAGCCTGTCCCGTCCCGTCCCAGCCCGTCCCATCCCGTCCCGTCCCAGCCCACCACAGCCCGTCCCAGCCCACCACAGCCCGTCCCAGCCCACCACAGCCCGTCCCAGCCCACCAGAGCCCGTCCCAGCCCACCAGAGCCCGTCTCAAGCTCACCAGAACCCACCACAGCCCACCACAGCCTGTCGCAGACCACCACGGCCCACCACGGCCCATCCCAGCCCACCACGGCCCACCACAGCCCACCACAGTTCACCACGGGCCATCTCAGACCACCATGACCTGTCCCAGCCCACCACGGCCCACCACAGCCCATCCCTTCCCATACCGGCTCAAAACGGCCCACCACGGCCCACCACAGCCCACCACGGTTCACCACGGCCCGTCCCAGCCCACCACGCCCCACCACAGACCATCCCAGTCCACCACACACCATCCCAGCATGTCCCAGCCTGTCCCAACACACCACAGCCTGTTCCAGACCACCACAGCCCGTCCCAGCCCACCACAGCCCGTCCCAGCACACCACAGCCCGTCCCTAGCCCACCACAGCCCGTCCCCGCCCACCACAGCCCGTCCCCGCCCACCACAGCCCGTCCCCGCCCACCACAGCCCACCACAGACCAGCATAGCCCGTCTCAGCCCGTCGCAGCCTGCCGCAGCCCGTCCCAGCCCACCACAGCCCGTCCCAGCCCACCACAGACCATTCCAGACCACCACATCCCGTCCCAGCCCACCACGGCCCGTCCCCGCCCACCACGGCCCGTCCCAGCCCATCACAGCCCGTCCCAGCTCGTTCCAGACAACCAGAACTCGTCTCAGCCCGCCCCAGCCCACCACAGCCCGTCTCAAGCTCAGCAGAACCCACCACAGCCCACCATGGCCCGTCCCAGACCACCACAGCCCACCACAGCCCGTCCCAGCACACCACAGCCCGTCTGAGCACACCACAGCACGTCCCAGCCCGTCCCAGCCCACCACAGCCCGTCCCAGCCTGTCCCAGCCCGTCCCCGCCCACCACAGCCCGTCCCAGCCCACCACAGCCCGTGCCAGCCCACTACAGCCCGTGCCAGCCCACCACAGCCCGTGCCAGCCCATCCCAGCCCACCACAGCCCGTCCCAGCCTGTTCCAGACCACCAGAGCCCATCCCAGCCCGTCCCAGCCCACCACAGCCCGTCTCAAGCTCACCAGAACCCACCACAGCCCACCACAGCCTGTCCCAGACCACCACGGCCCACCACAGCCCACCATGGCCCGTCCCAGCCCACCACGGCCGACCACAGCGAACCACGGCCCACCAAAGCTCACCACAGCCCGTCCCAGCACACCACAGCCCGTCCCAGCCCACCACAGCCCGTCCCCGCCCGTCCCTGTCGACCACAGCCCGTCCCAGTCCACCACAGCCCATCCCAGCTTGCCACAGCCCATCCCAGCCCGTCAGAGCCCACCACAGCCCGTCCCCGCCCACCACAGCCCGTCCCAGCCCACCACAGCCCGTCCCAGCCCACCACAGCCCACCAGAGCCCGTCCCAGCCCACCAGAGCCCATTGCAGCCCATCACAGCTCGTTCCAGACCACCAGAGCCCGTCCCAGCCCGTCCCAGCCCACCACAGCCCATCTCAAGCTCACAAGAACCCACCAAAGCCCACCACAGCCTGTCCCAGCCCACCACGGCCCACCACAGCCCACCACGGCCTGTCCCAGCCCACCACGGCCCACCACAGCCCACCACGGCCCACCACAGCCCACCACAGTTCACCACGGGCCGTCTCAGCCCACCATGACCTGTCCCAGCCCACCACGGCCCAACATAGACCATCCCTTCCCATACCGGCCCACCACAGCCCACCACAGTTCACCACGGCCTGTCCCAGCCAACCACGCCCCACCACAGCCCGTTCCAGCTCACCACAGCCCGTTCCAGCCCATCACAGCCCGTCCCAGCTCGTTCCAGACAACCAGAACTCGTCTCAGCCCGCCCCAGCCCACCACAGCCCGTCTCAAGCTCAGCAGAACCCACCACAGCCCACCATGGCCCGTCCCAGACCACCACAGCCCACCACAGCCCGTCCCAGCACACCACAGCCCGTCTGAGCACACCACAGCACGTCCCAGCCCGTCCCAGCCCACCACAGCCCGTCCCAGCCCGTCCCCCAACACCACAGCCCGTCCCAGCCCACCACAGCCCGTGCCAGCCCACTACAGCCCGTGCCAGCCCACCACAGCCCGTGCCAGCCCATCCCAGCCCACCACAGCCCGTCCCAGCCTGTTCCAGACCACCAGAGCCCATCCCAGCCCGTCCCAGCCCACCACAGCCCGTCTCAAGCTCACCAGAACCCACCACAGCCCACCACAGCCTGTCCCAGACCACCACGGCCCACCACAGCCCACCATGGCCCGTCCCAGCCCACCACGGCCGACCACAGCGAACCACGGCCCACCAAAGCTCACCACAGCCCGTCCCAGCACACCACAGCCCGTCCCAGCCCACCACAGCCCGTCCCCGCCCGTCCCTGTCGACCACAGCCCGTCCCAGTCCACCACAGCCCATCCCAGCTTGCCACAGCCCATCCCAGCCCGTCAGAGCCCACCACAGCCCGTCCCCGCCCACCACAGCCCGTCCCAGCCCACCACAGCCCGTCCCAGCCCACCACAGCCCGTCCCAGCTCACCACAGCCCACCAGAGCCCGTCCCAGCCCACCAGAGCCCATTGCAGCCCATCACAGCTCGTTCCAGACCACCAGAGCCCGTCCCAGCCCGTCCCAGCCCACCACAGCCCATCTCAAGCTCACAAGAACCCACCAAAGCCCACCACAGCCTGTCCCAGCCCACCACGGCCCACCACAGCCCACCACGGCCTGTCCCAGCCCACCATGGCCCACCACAGCCCACCACGGCCCACCACAGCCCACCACAGTTCACCACGGGCCGTCTCAGCCCACCATGACCTGTCCCAGCCCACCACGGCCCAACATAGACCATCCCTTCCCATACCGGCCCACCACAGCCCACCACAGTTCACCACGGCCTGTCCCAGCCAACCACGCCCCACCACAGCCCGTTCCAGCTCACCACAGCCCGTTCCAGCCCACCACAGCCCGTCCCAATCCATCCCAGCACGTCCCAGCCCACCACGGCCAACCACAGCCTGTCCCAGCCCGTCCGAGCACACCACAGCCTGTCCCAGACCACCAGAGCTCGTCCCAGCCTGTCCCAGCCCACCATAGCCCGTCTCAAGCTCACCAGAACCCACCACAGCCCACCATAGCCCGTACCAGACCACCACGGCCCACCACAGATAACCACGGCCCGTCCCAGCCCACCACGGCCCACCACAGCGAACCACGGCCCACCACAGCCCACCACAGCCCGTCCCAGCCCACCACGGACCGTCCCAGCCGTCCCAGCAAATCCCAGCCCACCACAGCCCATCTCAGCTCACTACAGCGCGTCCCAGTCCACCACACCCACCACAGCCCGTCCCAGCCCATTCCAGCCCACCACAGCCTGTCACAGCTCACCACAACCCACCACAGCCAACCGCAGCCGGTCCCAGCCCACCACAGCCCACCGCAGCCCGTCCCAGCCCACCACAGCCCACCACAGCCGGTCCCAGCCCACCACAGCTAACCGCAGCCCGTCCCAGCCCACCACAGCCCACCGCAGCCCACAACGGCCCGTCACAGCTTACCACGGCCCACCACGGCTTTCCACGGCCCATCCCAGCCCACCACGGCCCTTCCCAGCCCGCCACGGCCCGTCCCAGCCCGCCACGGCCCGTTCCAGACCACCATGTCCCGTCCCAGCTCGCCACAGCCCGTCCCAGCCCGCCACAGACCACCACAGTTCGTCCCGGCCCACCACAGTTCGTCCCGGCTCTCCACGGCCCGTCCCGGCCCACCACGGCCTGTCCCGGCCCACCACGGCCCATAACAACCCACCACGGCCCGTCCCGGCCTACTACGGCTCGTCCCAGCCCACCACGGCCCGTCCCAGCCCGCCACGGCCCGTCCCAGCCCGCCACGGCCCGTCCCAGCCTGTCCCAGCCCACCACAGCCCACCAAAGCCAGTCCCAGCCCGTCCCAACCGGCCCCAGCCCACCACGGCCCGTCCCAGCCCACCACGACCCGTCCCAGCCCAACACAGCCCACCACAGCCGGTTACAGCTTATCACAGCCCGTCCCAGCCCAACACAGCCCACCACAGCCGGTTACAGCTTATCACAGCCCGTCCCAGCCCAACACAGCCCACCACAGCCCGTCCCAGCCCACCACGGCCCGTCCCAGCCCACCACGGCCCGTCCCAGCCCACCATGGCCCGTCCCAGCCCACAACGGCTCTCCACAGCTCACCACGGCTCTCCACAGCTCACCACGGCTCTCCACAGCTCACCACGGCCCGTCCCCGCCCACCACAGCCTGTCCCCGCCCACCACAGCCCGTCCCCGCCCACCACAGGCCACTACAGCACACCACAGCCTACCGCAGACCACCACAGCCCGTCCCACCCCGTCACAGCTCGTACCAGCCCGACACAGCCCACCACAGCCCGTCTCAGCTCACCACAGCCTGTCCCAGCCCACCACGGCCCACCACAGCCCGTCCCAGCCAAACACAGTCTGTCCCAGCCCGTCCCAGCCCACCACACTCACCACAACTCGTCCCAGACCGTTCCAGCACGGCACAGCCCATTCCAGCCCACCGCATCCCGTCCCAGCCCACCACAGCCCACCACAGCCCGTCCCAGCCCACCACAGCCCACCGCAGCCGGTCCCAGCCCACCACAGCCCGTCCCAGCCCACCACAGCCCATCCCAGCACACCACAGCACGTCCCAGCCCACCACAGCCCACCGCAGCCCGTCCCAGCCCACCACAGCCCACCACAGCCCGTCCCAGCCCACCACGGCCCGTCCCAGCCCACCACATCCCGTCCCAGCCCACCAGAGCCCGTCCCAGCCTGTTTCAGCCCACCACGGCTAACCACGGCCTGTGCCGGCCCACCACGGTCCACCATGGCCCACCAGAGCACACCACGGCCCACCACGGCCCTTCCCAGTCCACCACAGCCCACCACGGCCCGTCCCAGCCCACCACGGCCCACCCCAGCCCACCACGGCCCGTCCCAACCCACCACGGCCCGTCCCAGCCCACCACAGCCCATCACAGCCCACCACAGTTCACCACAGCCCGTCCCAGCCAACCACAGCACAAAACGGCCCACCACAGCCCGTCCCAGCCCACCACAGCCCGTCCCAGCCCACCGCAGCCCGTCCCAGCCCACCACAGCCCGTCCCAGCCCACCAGAGCCCGTCCCAGCCCACCACAGCCCGTCCCAGCCCACCACAGCCCGTCCCAGCCCGTCCCAACCCACCACAGCCCCTCCCAGCCCACCACAGCCCGTCCCATCACACCACAGCCCACCACAGCCCGTCCCAGCCAACCACGGCCCGTCCCAGCCCCTCCCAGCCCGTCTCAGCCCACCACAGCCTGTCCCAGCCTGTCCCAGCTCGTCCAAGCCTGTCCCTGACCCCCAGAGCCCGTCGCAGCCCACCACAGCCCGTCACAGCCCGTCCCAGCTCTCCACAACCCACCGCAGCCCATCCCAGCCCACCACAGCCCGTCCCAGCCCACCACGGCCCACAAAAGCCCACCACAGCCCACCACGGCCCACCACAGCCCGTCCCAGCCCACCACAAGCCGTCCTAGCCCACCACAGACCTCCAGAGCCCGTCTCAGCTCACCACAGCCTATCCCAGCCCACCACGGCCCAGCACATCACACCACGGCCCACCGCAGCCTATCCCAACCCGTCCCAGCCCAATACGGCCCGTCCCAGCCCACCACAGCCCGTCCCAGCCCACCACGGCCCGTCCCAGCCCACCACGGCCCACGACAGCCCGTCCCAGCCCACCAGAGCCCACCAGAGCCCACCACAGCCCGTCCCAGCCCACCACAGCCCACTACGGCCCACCACAGCCCGTCCCAGCCCACCACAGCCCGTCCCAGCCCACCACAGCTTGTCCCAGCCCACCACAGCCCGTCCCAGCCCACCACAGCCCGTCCCAGCTCGTCCCAGACCACCACAGCCTCTCACAGCACACCACAGCCCGTAACAGCCCACCACAGCAAGTACCAGCCCGTCCCAGCCCACCACGGCCCGTCTCAGCCCACCACGGCCCGTCTCAGCTCACCAGAACCCGTCCCAGACGACCACAGCTCGTCCCAGCCCACCACAGCCCACCACAGCCCGTCCCAGCCCACCACGGCCCGTCCCAGCCCACCACATCCCGTCCCAGCCCACCAGAGCCCGTCCCAGCCTGTTTCAGCCCAGCACGGCTAACCACGGCCTGTCCCGGCCCACCACGGCCAACCACGGTCCACCATGGCCCACCAGAGCACACCACGGCCCACCACAGCCCGTCCCAGTCCACCACAGCCCACCACAGCCTGTCCCAGCCCACCACGGCCCGTCCCAGCCCACCACGGCCCACCCCAGCCCACCACGGCCCGTCCCAGCCCACCACGGCCCGCCATGGCCCACCACAGCTCGTCCCAGATAAACAAGGCGCACCACAGCCCACCACGGCCCGTCCCGGCCCACCACAGCCTGTCCCAGCACACCACAGCCCACCACAGCCCATCACAGCCCACCACAGCCCGTCCCAGCTTACCACAGCCCCCCACAGACCGTCCCAGCCCACCACAGACCGCCCCAGCCCCTCCCAGAACGTCTCAGCCCACCACAGCCTGTCCCAGCTCGTCCAAGCCTGTCCCAGACCCCCAGAGCCCGTCGCAGCCCACCACAGCCCGTCACAGCCCGTCCCAGCTCTCCACAACCCACCGCAGCCCGTCCCAGCCCACCACAGCCCGTCCCAGCCCACCACGGCCCACGAAAGCCCACCACAGCCCACCACGGCCCACCACAGCCCGTCCCAGCCCACCACAAGCCGTCCTAGCCCACCACAGCCCACCACAGCCCGTCTCAGCTCACCACAGCCTATCCCAGCCCACCACGGCCCACCACAGCACACCACGGCCCACCGCAGCCTATCCCAACCCGTCCCAGCCCACCACGGCCCGTCCCAGCCCACCACGGCCCATCACAGCCCACCACAGTTCACCACAGCCCGTCCTAGCCCAGCACGGCCCGTCCCAGCCCACCACGGACCACCACGGCCCATCTCAGCCCACCACAGCCTGTCCAAGCCCAGCACAGCCCTCCACAACCCTCCACAGCCCGTCCCAACCCTCCACAGCCCATCCCAGACCACCACAGCCGGTCCCAGCCCGTCACAGCTCGTCCCAGCCCATCACAGCCCGTCCCAGCCCACCACGGCCCGTCCCTGATTACCATAGCCCGTCCCGGCCCACCACGGCCCGTCCCGGCCCACCACGGCCCGTCCCAGCACACCACGGCCCACCACGACAGATCACAACCCACCACAGCCTGTCCAAGCCCACCACAGCCCTCCACAGCTCTCCACAGCACGCCCCAACCCACCACAGACTGTCTCAGCTCATCACAACCCAACACAGCGCACCAGAGCCCATCCCAACCCACCACAGCCCGGCCCAGCCCACCAAATCGTGTCCCAACACACCACAGCCCGTCTCAACTCACCACAGCCTGTCCCAGCCCACCACAACCCACCACAGCCAAACACGGCCCACCACAGCCCGTCCCAGCCCACCACAGCTTGTCCCAGCCCACCACAGCCCGTCCCAGCCCACCACAGGACACTACAGCACACCACAGCCTACCGCAGACCACCACAGCCCGTCCCAGCCCACCACAGCCCGTCCC
Source organism: Falco biarmicus (assembly GCF_023638135.1). Classification (NCBI taxonomy): domain Eukaryota; kingdom Metazoa; phylum Chordata; class Aves; order Falconiformes; family Falconidae; genus Falco; species Falco biarmicus. The sequence goes on from NW_026611797.1 coordinate 43,566, forward strand.
AGCCCTCCACAGCCCACCTCAGCCCACCACAGCCCGTCCCAGCCCACCACAGCCCGTCCCAGCCCACCACAGCCCGTCCCAGCCCGTCCCAGCCCACCACAGCCCGTCCCAGCCCACCACAGCCCGTCCCAGCCCACCACAGCCTGTCCCAGCCCACCACAGCCCATCCCAGCACACCACAGCCTACCACAGCACGTACCGGCCCACCAGAGCCCGTCCCAGCCCACCACAGCGCGTTGCAGCCCACCACAGCGCGTCGCAGCCCACCACAGCGCGTCCCAGCCCACCACAGCCCGTCCCAGCCCACCACAGCGCGTCCCAGCCCACCACAGCCAGTCCCAGCCCACCACAGCCCGTCCCAGCCCACCACAGCCCGTTCAAGCCCACCACAGCCCGTCCCAGCACACCACAGCTTACAACAGCACGTCCCGGCCCACCAAAGCCCGTCCCAGCCCACTACGGTCCACCACGGCCCGTCCAGGCCCATCACCGCCCGTCCCGGCCCACCATGGTCCGTCCCGGCCCACCGCGGCCCACCCCAGCCCACCCCAGCCCTTCCCAGGCCACCACAGCCCTTCCCTGCTCACCACAGCCTGTCCCCGCCCACCACAACTTGTCCCCGCCCACTACAGCCCGGCCCAGCCCACCACGGCCCGTCACGGCCAACCAAGTCCGGTCCTGGCCCACCACGGCCCGTCCCAGCCCAGCACAGCCCGTCCCAGCCCTTCCCAGCCCACCACAGCCCATTGCAGCCCATCACAGCTCGTTCCAGACCACCAGAGCCCGTCCCAGCCCGTCCCAGCCCACCACAGCCCATCTCAAGCTCACAAGAACCCACCAAAGCCCACCACAGCCTGTCCCAGCCCACCACGGCCCACCACGGCCTGTCCCAGCCCACCACGGCCCACCACAGCCCACCACGGCCTGTCCCAGCCCAGCACGGCCCACCTCAGCCCACCACGGCCTACCACAGCCCACCACAGTCCACCGCAGCCCGTCCCAGCCCACCATGACCTGTCCCAGCCCACCACGGCCCAACATAGACCATCCCTTCCCATACCGGCCCAAAACGGCCCACGACGGCCCACCACAGCCCACCACAGTTCACCACGGCCTGTCCCAGCCAACCACGCCCCACCACAGCCCGTTCCAGCTCACCACAGCCCATTCCAGCCCACCACAGCCCGTCCCAGTCCATCCCAGCACGTCCCAGCTCACCACGGCCCGTCCCAGCCCACCACGGCCCACCACAGCCCGTCCCAGCCCGTCCGAGCCCACCACAGCCTGTCCCAGACCACCAGAGCTCGTCCCAGCCTGTCCCAGCCCACCACAGCCCGTCTCAAGCTCACCAGAACCCACCACAGCCCACCATAGCCCGTACCAGACCACCACGGCCCACCACAGATAACCACGGCCCGTCCCAGCCCACCACGGCCCACCACAGCGAACCACGGCCCACCACAGCCCACCACAGCCCGTCCCAGCCCACCACGGACCGTCCCAGCCGTCCCAGCAAATCCCAGCCCACCACAGCCCATCTCAGCTCACTACAGCGCGTCCCAGTCCACCACACCCACCACAGCCCGTCCCAGCCCTTTCCAGCCCACCACAGCCTGTCACAGCTCACCACAACCCACCACAGCCAACCGCAGCCGGTCCCAGCCCACCACAGCCCACCGCAGCCGGTCCCAGCCCACCACAGCCCACCGCAGCCCGTCCCAGCCCACCACAGCCCGTCCCACCACACCAGAGTCCATCCCAGCCCACAACGGCCCGTCACAGCTTACCACGGCCCACCACGGCTTTCCACGGCCCATCCCAGCCCGCCACGGCCCATCCCAGCCCGCCACGGCCCGTTCCAGACCACCATGTCCCGTCCCAGCTCGCCACAGCCCGTCCCAGCCCACCACAGACCACCACAGTTCGTCCCGGCCCACCACAGTTCGTCCCAGCCCACCACAGTTCGTCCCGGCCCACCACGGCCCGTCCCGGCCCACCACGGCCCATAACAACCCACCACGGCCCGTCCCGGCCTACTACGGCTCGTCCCAGCCCACCACAGCCCGTCCCAGCCCGCCACGGCCCGTCCCAGCCCGCCACGGCCCGTCCCAGCCCGCCACGGCCCACCAAAGCCAGTCCCAGCCCGTCCCAACCCGCCCCAGCCCACCACGACCCGTCCCAGCCCAACACAGCCCACCACAGCCGGTTACAGCTTATCACAGCCCGTCCCAGCCCAACACAGCCCACCACAGCCGGTTACAGCTTATCACAGCCGGTCCCAGCCCAACACAGGCCGTCTCTGCTCACCACCAGAGCCCGTCCCAGCCCACCACGGCCCGTCCCAGCCCACCACGGCCCGTCCCAGCCCACCACGGCTCTCCACAGCTCACCACGGCTCTCCACAGCTCACCACGGCCCGTCCCTGCCCACCACAGCCCGTCCCCGCCCACCACAGGCCACTACAGCACACCACAGCCTACCGCAGACCACCACAGCCCGTCCCACCCCGTCACAGCTCGTCCCAGCCCGACACAGCCCACCACAGCCCGTCTCAGCTCACCACAGCCTGTCCCAGCCCACCACGGCCCACCACAGCCCGTCCCAGCCAAACACAGTCCGTCCCAGCCCGTCCCAGCCCACCACACTCACCACAACTCGTCCCAGACCGTTCCAGCACGGCACAGCCCATTCCAGCCCACCGCATCCCGTCCCAGCTCACCACAGCCCACCGCAGCCGGTCCCAGCCCACCACAGCCCACCGCAGCCGGTCCCAGCCCTCCACAGCCCACCGCAGTTGGTCCCAGCCCACCACAGCCCATCCCAGCACACCACAGCACGTCCCAGCCCACCACAGCCCACCGCAGCCCGTCCCAGCCCACCACAGCCCATCCCAGCACACCACAGCACGTCCCAGCACTCCACAGCCCACCAAGGCCTGTCCCATCCCAACACGGCCCACCACAGCCCGTCTCAGTTCATCACAGTCCGTCCCAGCCAACCACAGCCCGTACCAGCCCACCACAACCAACCACGGCCCGTCCCTGCCCACCACAGTCCGTCCCCGTCCCACCACAGCCCACCACGGCCCGTCCCAGCCCATCACGGCACACCACAGCCCACCACGGCCCGTCCCAGCCCACCACAGCCCACCACGGCCCGTCCCAGCCCACCACGGCCCGTCCCAGCCCACCACGGCACACCACAGCGCACCACGGCCCACCACAGCCCGTCCCAGCCCACCACAGCCCGTCCCAGCCCGTCCGAGCCCACCACAGGCCGTCCCTGCCCATTACAGCCCACCACAGCCCGTCCCAGACCACCACAGCCCGTCTCAAGCTCACCAGAACCCACCACAGCCCACCACAGCCCGTCCCAGACCACCACGGCCCACCACAGCCCACCACGTCCCGTCCTAGCCCACCACGGCCCGCCACAGCCCACCACATCCCGTCCCAGCCCACCACAGCCCATCCCAGGCCACCACAGCCCGTCCCAGGCAACCACGGCCCGACCAAGCCCACCACGGCCCACCACAGCCCACCACGGCCCGTCCCTGCCCACCACGGCCCACCACAGCCCACCACGGCCCACCACAGCCCACCACGGCCCACCACAGCCCACCACGGCCAACCACGGTTCACCACAGCCCGTCCCCGCCCACCACGGCCCACCACAGCCCGTCCCAGCCCATCCCAGCCCGTCCCAGCCAGTCCCAGCTCAAGCACAGCCCGTCCCAGCCCACCACAGCCAGTCCCAGCCCACCACAGCCAGTCCCAGCCCACCACAGCCCACCACAGCCAGTCCCAGCCCGTCCCAGTTTACCACAGCCCGTCCCAGACCACCACGGCCCACCACAGCCCACAACGGCCCGTCCCAGCACACCACGGCCCACCACAGCCCACCACAGTTCACCACAGCCCGTCCCAGCCCACCACGGCCCAGCACACCCCACCATGGTTCACCACAGCCCGTCCCAGCTCACCAAAGCCCATCCCATCACACCACAGCCCACCAGAGCCCGTCCCAGCCCACCACAGCCCGTCCCAGTCCACTACGGCCCGTCCCAGCCCACCACGGCCCGTCCCAGTCCATCAGGACCCATCCCAGCCCACCACGGCCCACCATAGCCCACCACGGCCCGTCCCAGCCCACCACAGCCCGTCCCCGCCCACCACAGCCCGTCCCAGCACACCACAGCCCGTCCCAGCACACCACAGCCCGTCCCAGCACACCACAGCCCGTCCCAGCACACCACAGCCCGTCCCCGCCCTCCCCAGGCCGTCCCAGCACACTACAACTCGTCCCAGCCCGTCCCAGCCCGTCCCAGCCCACGACAGCTCGTCCCAGCACACCATAGCATGTCCCATCCCACCACAGCCCGTCCCAGCCCACCACAGCCCACCACAGCCCGTCCCAGCCCACCACAGACCGTCCCAGCCCACCACAGCCCATTGCAGCACATCACAGCTCGTTCCAGATCATCAGATCCCGTCCCAGCCCACCACAGCCCATCTCAAGCTCACAAGAACCCACCAAAGCCCACCACAGCCTGTCCAAGACGACCACGGCCCACCACAGCCCACCACGGCCCGTCCCAGCTCACCACGACCTGTCCCAGCCCACCACAGCCCACCCCTTCCCATCCCGGCCCACCACGGTTCACCACGGCCCGTCCCGGCCCACCACGGCCCACCACAGCCCGTCCCAGCCCACCACAGCCAGTCCCAGCCCACCACAGCCCGTCCCAGCACACCACAGCCCATCACAGCCCACCACAGCCCGTCCCAGCCCGTCCCAGCCCACCACAGCCCGTCCCAGCCCGTCCCAGCCCACCACAACCCATCTCAAGCTCACAAGAACCCACCAAAGCCCACCACAGCCTGTCCCAGACCACCACGGCCCACCACAGCCCACCACGGCCCGTCCCAGCCAACCACGGCCCACCACAGCCTACCACAGTTCACCACGGGCCGTCTCAGCCCACCATGACCTGTCCCAGCCCACCACGGCCCAACACAGACCATCCCTTCCCATACCGGCCCAAAACCGCCCACGACGGCCCACCACAGCCCACCACGGCCCGTCCCAGCCCACCACGCCCCACCACAGCCCACCACAGCCTGTCCCAGCCCACCACAGCCCGTCCCCGCCCACCACAGCCCATCCCAGCCCGTCCCCCAACACCACAGCCCGTCCCAGCACACCACAGCCCGTCCCAGCACACCACAGCCCGTCCCAGCCCACCACAGCCCGTCCCAGCCCACCACAGCCCGTCCCAGCCCACCACAGCCCGTCCCAGCCCACCACAGCCCGTCCCAGCACACCACAGCCCACCACGCCCTGTCCCAACCCACCAGAGCCTTTCCCAGCTCACCACAGCCCACCACAGCCCGTCCCAGACCACCACAGCCCGTCCCAGCCTGTCCCAGCCAACCACAGCCCGTCCCGTCCCAGCCCGTCCCATCCCGTCCCGTCCCAGCCCACCACAGCCCGTCCCAGCCCACCACAGCCCGTCCCAGGACACCACAGCCCGTCCCAGCCCACCACAGCCCGTCCTAGCCCACCACAGCCCGTCCCAGCCCACCAGAGCCCGTCCTAGCCCACCAGAGCCCGTCTCAAGCTCACCAGAACCCACCACAGCCCAACACAGCCTGTCGCAGACCACCACGGCCCACCACGGCCCATCCCAGCCCACCACGGCCCACCACAGCCCACCACAGTTCACCACGGGCCATCTCAGACCACCATGACCTGTCCCAGCCCACCACGGCCCACCACAGCCCATCCCTTCCCATACCGGCTCAAAACGGCCCACCACGGCCCACCACAGCCCACCACGGTTCACCACGGCCCGTCCCAGCCCACCACACCCCACCACAGACCATCCCAGTCCACCACACACCGTCCCAGCATGTCCCAGCCTGTCCCAACCCACCACAGCCTGTTCCAGACCACCACAGCCCGTCCCAGCCCACCACAGCCCGTCCCAGCACACCACAGCCCGTCCCTAGCCCACCACAGCCCGTCCCAGCCCACCACAGCCCGTCCCCGCCCACCACAGCCCGTCCCCGCCCACCACAGACCAGCATAGCCCGTCTCAGCCCGTCGCAGCCTGCCGCAGCCCGTCCCAGCCTACCACAGCCCGTCCCCGCCCACCACGGCCCGTCCCAGCCCATCACAGCCCGTCCCAGCTTGTTCCAGACAACCAGAACTCGTCTCAGCCCGTCCCAGCCCACCACAGCCCGTCTCAAGCTCAGCAGAACCCACCACAGCCCACCATGGCCCGTCCCAGACCACCACAGCCCACCACAGCCCGTCCCAGCCCACCACAGCCCGTCCGAGCACACCACAGCACGTCCCAGCCCACCACAGCCCACCGCAGCCCGTCCCAGCCCACCGCAGCCCGTCCCAGCACACCACAGCACGTCCCAGCACTCCACAGCCCACCAGGGCCTGTCCCATCCCAACACGGCCCACCGCAGCCCGTCTCAGTTCATCACAGTCCGTCCCAGCCAACCACAGCCCGTACCAGCCCACCACAACCAACCACGGCCCGTCCCTGCCCACCACAGTCCGTCCCTGTCCCACCACAGCCCACCACGGCCCGTCCCAGCCCATCACGGCACACCACAGCCCACCACGGCCCGTCCCAGCCCACCACGGCACACCACAGCCCACCACGGCACACCACAGCCCACCACGGCACACCACAGCCCACCACGGCCCGTCCCAGCCCATCACGGCACACCACAGCCCACCACGGCCCGTCCCAGCCCACCACATCAAGTACCGGCCTGTCCCAGCCCACCCCGGCCCGTCCCAGCCCACCACAGCACACCACAGCCGGTTACAGCCTGTCCCAGCCCGTCCCGGCCCACCGCGGCTCGTCCCGGCTCACCTGTGTTAGGAACAGTATCTCACCTTCTTGATTTTGGCACCTCCTTTCGCTATGATGTTCTTGTGGAACTGTTTGCAGATGGGGACAGAAATAGAAAAGCTGTTTTCAACCTAAGGGAGAAAGGAAGGGAGACATGAAGTTTACACTGTCGTGGCAAGGGAGGCCCGACTTCAGGAGCTCTGATAAACGAGCTTTTGAAAACAGGCTTAGACCCAAGGAAGTTCTCTATACGAGGGACTTTTGTAAGACTAAACAAAGGCAAGGACGTTCCCCTATAGCCTTCCCATAACAGGTATTATCCCCCTGCCTCCATTCAGCCAAAACAGCGCCGACAGCTCCTTCCTCTTGAGGTGTTTTAGCTCTACCCAAGCCAGTAGAGCTCTGCTTTGCCCCAGGGTTATCCAGGCACGTAGGAGGGAAGAGCAGGCAGAAGACCTCCTTACCAGGTCTGCCACCATCTTTTGCATGTACTCGGTGCACTTCTCCACCTCGTTTTTGGGACCTCGGAGTTGGACGATGTCACTCTTGTGTGCAGGGTCTGGGAAGCTGATGATAACCTGCAGGAGCGGTCATTTCTAGTTAGCTCAAGCAAAAGCAAGAACCCTTGTGTCAGACACATGCAAAGGTTGGGGGGATCCTACTCATGCCCTTTTCCCATTCAGAAACGGGGAACCGTGTTAGCGGCCTCTGGCTAAAAGAACTATCTTCTCAGACACTTGCGCTACAGAGCCACTAAAGTTACGACTTCTGTGACGACAGGCCTACTACCCATGTAGGAAATATCCCCTCTGGATTCCTCCTCTCCTACAAAGCCTTACCTCTGGGAATTGCTCCCGGATTTCCCAGATCCGCTCAGCCTTCTGCCCAGTGATGGTCCGGTGGAATTTCTGCTCAACGATTAGGTCCGCAGCGTGTTCATTTTCCTGATGGGAACAGAGGGCACACTGAGTGTTCAGCCGGAGAGCCATCTACTTTGACTTAGCGGTTTGCTGCCCGACGGTTTACTTGCCAGCACTGTCCCTCTTTTCTCCAGACAAAATTCACTCTGCGTTGACAGAGAAGGGCTACCCGAGGGAACAGGGGAAGACATTTGTGAAGAGGAACTTGCACTTGTCATGAGATCCAAGTGCTCCGTGGGCAAGGGGCACACACTCGCACCAGAAGGTTACAAGGGAACACGAGAGCCCAAACCCTGCAGTCTCCCAAACATCACGTCCTACCCACTCACCATACGGGAAGCGAGTTCCAGCAGCTCTTTCTTGGCCTGTGGGACCCCCTGTGGGTCTCCTTCCATTCTGATCGGGTTGCTCTTCTCGTTGTCCGGGGGAATGCGCACAGACACCTTGTACAGATCCTTCATCCTGTTCACTTCGAGGCAAGGACTGTGGTGACGCCGTCTGCTAGGCAAAGACCTGGAAGCAAGGCACCTTGATTATCACTGCTCAGAGGCTGTTGAAGAAGTAAAGCCGCCTCTGGGAAGGGCTCAGCGGGGTAGGGTTGAGACAGGGGAAATTGCCTCTTCCCCCTGGAGTTCACTGAGAGCAGACCTGTGCCACACGAGAGCCTGCCCAAGTAAATACCGTGGCATCTACAGAGCCCATTGTTCCCTTGTCAGAGCGAGGCGTGTTTCTTCCCCAAACAGTATCACATTTAGAGCAGAGGATAATCGTTCCTTTCTACCCCAAACTCTTGGCTGGGGTCACGTTGCAGTGCTATCAAACTAGCAGACCACAACAAGGCTTTACCGTTGGCCATATTCTACTGCCAGTGCTGTAGCACCTTCCTCCAGAGGCCAGACCACACTGCTCCTCCTCCAGCTGACACCCTCTCCCACAAGCCACAGGGCTATTTAACCACTTAGTGGGAACCAGCTACACCTGCACGTCGTCCACGTCAATCAACCCACTGCCTCTGAGGCAAGGCCACAGCTGCGTGTTATCAATGCTAATCAACCCACCGCCTTCATTCCTTTACAAGGAGAAGCTCACCAAGCACATTTCCACCACCCACAACTGGCTGCTAAAATGTCATTCGCACAGAGCAACGTGTGGAAAAAAAAAAAAAAAAATTCCTCCAGGACACATCAAAGTAATTCCACTACTGTTCAGGCTCCCAAGGTACTTTCACACGTTAAAGCCATCGCAAGGCCTCACGGCCCATTTCTCTCCTTGTACCACCACCACTCCAGGAAAGCAGAGGAAACGTGATGGAGACAGCACACTGGGTGAGCTACAGAGCCCCTGATACCATCTACTAAACACGAAGAGTGTGAGCATGGGAAGGACTAGAAAGGCACTCCACTTACCGTTTAGCTGCGTTCTTGCCAATGAGGTGTCGGTGGAATTGGTGGTCAGCCTTGATTATTGCGTAATCCATCCCGTGGATCTAAAAAGAATTCTATTTTTATATCTATATCTATATATGTATGTATGTCCACTATTATATATTATATTATATAGGGCCAGGTAGGACAGGCCACCGCTTCTGTCTCGTGCCCTAAGTAACTGCCTACTGCCAGTATTGGCACTGACTCGCCAGCGGTCAGCTACAAGCACTTCTGCTCTTCAGCAGAGCACAAGCATTCCTCTGCTTTGAGAAGAGAGCATTGTGCTCATGAAACATTGAAAAGACTCACTTCTATGCCTCTCCAGCTATAACCAAGAGAATCCTTCCTTCTCTGCACCAAAAAAACTAATGCTGACTTTTCAAGGATGCTATGGATGAGGTTCATAACCAAGGGGTGTCATCCACCTGCCACACAATTTGTCTCCTGCAAGTTCGATTAAGCATGCCAAGACATCCTATGGATGTGACAAACACCTCATCACCTCTGCTCTGTTGCCCCTTCTTTCCCCAGTTTCTTACTGGAACTAGTAACTGCAGCTCACCAGTTCCTTGAGCACGGCTTCAATCTGTTCCTGAGCCACATGCACATCTTCTGTAGGTCCTTCCAAAGTGATGTTATCCTCTCCTCCAGTGAATTTGATGTGAACCTTGAGGTGAAGGACAATGAATCTCTTCAGAATTTGCCAAGATCCAAGCCAGGCCAATGCTTTTGGTCAGGCCTACACCATCGATCCCTGCCACTGAGAGATGTGCTCCTTCCCCAAAAGCCCAGACCAAATCCCCACAATTTTACAAGTCAGAAACTTAACAATTTCGGCCATATGGCAGTGCCTAGAGCCCAAGGCTCTGGTGCCGTCCCGGTTTCTGCAAGGGCTTTGGAGAAGTTTACTCATTTAGCCTTTATCTAGATACCGTCTAACTCCCCAGGGAGAAGCCTTGCTGCACTCGCCATTTCCAGGTATCCTACTACATCAGTTCTCAAAACAGCACCACATAAAGCTTCCTTGGAAGGGCTCAACCCATGACAATAACATAGGAGGAGCAGTGTTTGCAGCAGTAAAAGAGAGGGTTCCCTTGAACAGCAAAGATCTGTGTCATTTCCCCCTGGGTTTACCCACGCTAGAATACACCTCTCTCTTTCGTGACGAGTGATCTGGACTAAACCTTTTTCTACGCTGGGGGTGCTAGGCTAACCAGCTCACCCATACCTTTGGCATCTGCTGAGTTATTTTGGCCAGGTTCTGTCCTTTCTTTCCAATAATGAAACGATGAAGCCAAGAGGGGGCAGAGACCGAGGAGACGGTAAACTGTTGACCTGAGAGACAGAAAAACAGAGAAGCTGTTTGATGGACAAACCACAGCCCACCACAGCAAGTCCCAGCCCACCACAGCCCGTCCCAGCGAACCACAACCCATCCCAGCCCGTCCCAGCCCGTCTCAGCTCACCACAACCCGCCACAGCGCACCACAGCCCGTCCCACCCCACCACAGCCCACCAGAGCCCGTCCCGGACCACCACAGCCCGTCCCAGCCCGCCACGGCCCGTCCCAGCCCGCCACAGTTCGTCCCAGCCCACCACAGCCCGTCCCAGCCCACCACAGCCCGTCCCAGCCCACCACAGCCCACCACAGTTCATCCCAGACCACCAGAGTTCGTCCCAGCCCACCACGGCCCATCCCGGCCCACCACAGCCCGTCCCTGCCCACCACGGCCCGTCCCGGCCCACCACAGCCTGTCCCAGCCCACCACTGCCCACCACAGGTCACCAGAGCCCACCACCGGTCACCACAGCCCAACACAGGTCACCACAGCCTGTTTCAGCCCACCACGGTAAACCACGGCCCGTCCCAGCCCACCACGGCCCGCCATGGCCCACCACAGCTCGTCCCAGATAAACACGGCCCGTCGCAGCCCACCACGGCCCGTCCCGGCCCACCACAGCCCGTCCCAGCACACCACAGCCCACCACAGGTCACCACAGCCAACCACCGGTCACCACAGCCCACCACAGGTCACCACAGCCTGTTTCAGCCCACCACGGCAAACCACGGCCCGTCCAAGCCCACCACGGCCCGCCATGGCCCACCACAGCTCGTCCCAGATAAACACGGCGCACCACAGCCCACCACGGCCCGGCCCGACCCACCACAGCCCGTCCCAGCACACCACAGCCCACCACAGCCCATCACAGCCCACCACAGCCCGTCCCAGCTTACCACAGCCCACCACAGACCGTCCCAGCCCACCACAGCCCGTCCCAGCTTACCACAGCCCACCACAGACCGTCCCAGCCCACCACAGCCCGTCCCAGCCCACCACTGCCCGTCCCAGCCCACCACTGCCCGTCCCAGCCCGTCCCAGCCCGTCCCAACCCTCCAAAGCCCGTCCCAGCACACCACAGCCCACCACAGCCCATCACAGCCCACCACAGCCCGTCCCAGCTTACCACAGCCCACACCAGACCGTCCCAGCCCACCACAGACCGTCCCAGCCCACCACAGCCCGTCCCAGCCCACCACAGCCCGTTCCAGCCCACCACTGCCCGTCCCAGCCCACCACTGCCCGTCCCAGCCCGTCCCAACCCACCACAGCCCGTCCCAGCCCACCACAGCCCACCACAGCCCACCGCAGCCCATCCCAGCCCACCACGGCCCGTTCCAGCCCGTGCCAATCCGTCACAACACGCCACAGCCCACCACAGCCCGTCCCTACCCACCACAGCGTGTCCCAACCCACCACAGCCCACCACAGCCCTTCAGAACCCACCACAGCCCACCACAGCCCGTCCCAGCCCACCACAGCACGTCCCAGGCCACCACAGACCACCACAGCCCACCACAGCCCATGAAGCCCACCACAGCCCGCCTCAGCCCACTACAGCCCGTCCCAGCCCACCACAGCCCACCACAGCTTGTCCCAGACGACCACAGCTCTTCCCAGCCCACCATAACCAACCACAGCCTATCCCAGCCGATCCCAGCCCACCACAGCCCGTCCCATCACACCACAGCCCACCACAGCCCGTCCCAGCCAACCACGGCCCGTCCCAGCCCACCACAGCCCGTCCCAGCCCACCACGGCCCACCACAGCCCACCACGGCCCATCCGGGCCCAACACAGCCCACCAAGGCGCACCACAGCCCATCCCAGCCCATTACAGCCTGTCCCAGACCACCACATCCCATCTCAGCCCACCACAGCCCGTCCCAGCCCACCACAACCGACCACAGCCCACCACAGCCCACCACGGCCGACCACAGCCCACCACAACCGACCACAGCCCACCACGGCCCATCCAAGCCCACCACGGCCCATCCAAGCCCACCACGGTCCACCACAGCCCGTCCCAGCCCACCACAGTATGTCCCAGACCACCAGAGCCCGTCCCAGCCCACCACAGCCCGTCCCAGCCCACCACAGCCCACCACGCCCCGTGCCAACCCACCAGAGCCCGTCCCAGCTCACCACAGCCCACCACAGCCCGTCCCAGCCCACCACAGCCCGTCCCAGCCCACCACTAACCCACCAAAGCCCGTCCCCACCCACCACAGCCCGTCCCAGCCAACCACAGCGCACCACAGCCCGTCCCAACCCACCTGAGCCCGTCCCAGCTTACCACAGCCCACCACAGCCCGTCACAGCCCGTCCCAGCCCACCAGAGGTCGTCCCAGCTCACCACAACCCACCACAGCCCACCACAGCCCGTCCCAGCCCACCACGGCCGCCGCAGACCATCAGAGCCCGTCCCAGCCCACCACGATCCCGTCCCAGCCCACTATAGCCCGTCCCTGCCCACCACAACCCGTTCTAGCTCACCACAACCCACCACAGCGCACCATAGCCCACCACAGCCCACCACAGCGCACCAGAGTCTGTCCCGGCCCACCAGAGCCTGTCCCAGCCCACCGCAGCCCGCCACGGCCCGTCCCAGCCCACCACAGCCCATTCCAGACCACCAGAGCCCTTCCCAGTTCACCACAGCATGTCCCAGCACACCACAGCCCACCACAGCCCGTCCAATTTCACCACAGCCAGTCTCAGCTCACCACAACCCACCACAGCCCGTCCCAGCCCACTGCAGCCTATCCCAACCCGTCCCAGCCAACCACGGCCCGTCCCAGCCCACCACGGCCCGTCCCAGCCCACCACGGCCCGTCCCAGCCCGTCCCAGCCCACGACAGCCCGTCCCAGCCCACCAGAGCCCACCAGAGCCCACCACAGCTCGTCCCAGCCCACCACAGCCCACAAGAGCTTGTCACAGACCACCACAGCCCGTCCCAGCCCACCACAGCCCACTACGGCCCACCACAGCCCGTCCCAGCCCACCACAGCCCGTCCCAGCCCACCACAGCCCGTCCCAGCCCACCACAGCCCGTCCCAGCTCGTCCCAGACCACCACAGCCTCTCACAGCACACCACAGCCCGTAACAGCCCACCACAGCAAGTACCAGCCCGTCCCAGCCCACCACGGCCCGTCTCAGCCCACCACGGCCCGTCTCAGCTCACCACAACCCGTCCCAGACGACCACAGCCCGTCCCAGCCCACCACAGCCCACCACAGCCCGTCCCAGCCCACCACGGCCCGTCCCAGCCCACCACAGCCCGTCCCAGCCCACCAGAGCCCGTCCCAGCCTGTTTCAGCCCAGCACGGCTAACCACGGCCTGTCCCGGCCCACCACGGCCAACCACGGTCCACCATGGCCCACCAGAGCACACCACGGCCCACCACGGCCCTTCCCAGTCCACCACAGCCCACCACAGCCTGTCCCAGCCCACCACGGCCCATCCCAGCCCACCACGGCCCGTCGCAGCCCACCACGGCCCGTCCCAGCCCACCACGGCCTGTCCCAGCCCACCACGGCCCGTCCCAGCCCACCACGGCCCGTCCCAGCCCACCACGGCCCGTCCCAGCCCGTCCCAGCCCGTCCCAACCCACCACAGCCCGTCCCAGCCCACCGCAGCCCATCCCAGCCCACCACGGCCCGTCCCAGCCCGTCACAACACACCACAGCCCGTCCCTACCCACCACAGCGTGTCCCAACCCACCACAGCCCACCACAGCCCTTCAGAACCCACCACAGCCCACCACAGCCCGTCCCAGCCCACCACAGCACGTCCCAGGCCACCACAGACCACCACAGCCCACCACAGCCCGTGAAGCCCACCACAGCCCGCCTCAGCCCACTACAGCCCGTCCCAGCCCACCACAGCCCGTCCCAGCCCACCACAGCCCACCACAGCTTGTCCCAGACCACCACAGCTCTTCCCAGCCCACCATAACCAACCACAGCCTATCCCAGCCGATCCCAGCCCACCACAGCCCGTCCCATCACACCACAGCCCACCACAGCCCGTCCCAGCCAACCACGGCCCATCCCAGCCCACCACAGCCCGTCCCAGCCCACCACGGCCCACCACAGCCCACCACGGCCCATCCGGGCCCAACACAGCCCACCAAGGCGCACCACAGCCCATCCCAGTACACCACAGCCCGTCCCAGGCCACCACAACCGACCACAGCCCACCACAGCCCACCACAGCCGACCACAGCCCACCACGGCCGACCACAGCCCACCACGGCCCATCCAAGCCCACCACGGCCCATCCAAGCCCACCACGGCCCATCCAAGCCCACCACGGTCCACCACGGCACGTCCCAGCCCACCACAGAGCACCACAGCCCGTCCCAGCCCGTCCCAGCCCACCACAGTATGTCCCAGACCACCAGAGCCCGTCCCAGCCCACCACAGCCCGTCCCAGCCCACCACAGCCCACCACGCCCCGTGCCAACCCACCAGAGCCCGTCCCAGCTCACCACAGCCCACCACAGCCCGTCCCAGACCACAAGAGGTCGTCCCAGCCCACCACTAACCCACCAAAGCCCGTCCCCGCCCACCACAGCCCGTCCCAGCCAACCACAGCGCACCACAGCCTGCCCCAACCCACCTGAGCCCGTCCCAGCTTACCACAGCCCACCACAGCCCGTCACAGCCCGTCCCAGCCCACCAGAGGTCGTCCCAGCTCACCACAACCCACCACAGCCCTTCCCAGCCCGTCCCAGCCCACCACAGCCCGTCCCAGCCCACCACGGCCGCCGCAGACCATCAGAGCCCGTCCCAGCCCACCACGATCCCGTCCCAGCCCACTATAGCCCGTCCCTGCCCACCACAACCCGTTCTAGCTCACCACAACCCACCACAGCGCACCATAGCCCACCACAGCCCACCACAGCGCACCAGAGTCTGTCCCGGCCCACCAGAGCCTGTCCCAGCCCACCGCAGCCCGCCACGGCCCGTCCCAGCCCACCACAGCCCATTCCAGACCACCAGAGCCCTTCCCAGTTCACCACAGCATGTCCCAGCACACCACAGCCCACCACAGCCCGTCCAATTTCACCACAGCCAGTCTCAGCTCACCACAACCCACCACAGCCCGTCCCAGCCCACTGCAGCCTATCCCAACCCGTCCCAGCCAACCACGGCCCGTCCCAGCCCACCACGGCCCGTCCCAGCCCACCACGGCCAGTCCCAGCCCGTCCCAGCCCACGACAGCCCGTCCCAGCCCACCAGAGCCCACCAGAGCCCACCACAGCTCGTCCCAGCCCACCACAGCCCACAAGAGCTTGTCACAGACCACCACAGCCCGTCCCAGCCCACCACAGCCCACTACGGCCCACCACAGCCCGTCCCAGCCCACCACAGCCCGTCCCAGCCCACCACAGCCCGTCCCAGCTCGTCCCAGACCACCACAGCCTCTCACAGCACACCACAGCCCGTAACAGCCCACCACAGCAAGTACCAGCCCGTCCCAGCCCACCACGGCCCGTCTCAGCCCACCACGGCCCATCTCAGCTCACCACAACCCGTCCCAGACGACCACAGCCCGTCCCAGCCCACCACAGCCCACCACAGCCCGTCCCAGCCCACCACGGCCCGTCCCAGCCCACCACATCCCGTCCCAGCCCACCAGAGCCCGTCCCAGCCTGTTTCAGCCCAGCACGGCTAACCACGGCCTGTCCCGGCCCACCACGGCCAACCACGGTCCACCATGGCCCACCAGAGCACACCACGGCCCACCACGGCCCTTCCCAGTCCACCACAGCCCACCACAGCCTGTCCCAGCCCACCACGGCCCGTCCCAGCCCACCACGGCCCGTCGCAGCCCACCACGGCCCGTCCCAGCCCACCACGGCCCGTCCCAGCCCACCACGGCCCGTCCCAGCCCACCACGGCCCGTCCCAGCCCGTCCCAGCCCGTCCCAACCCACCACAGCCCGTCCCAGCCCACCACAGCCCACCACAGCCCACCGCAGCCCATCCCAGCCCACCACGGCCCGTCCCAGCCCGTCACAACACACCACAGCCCGTCCCTACCCACCACAGCGTGTCCCAACCCACCACAGCCCACCACAGCCCTTCAGAACCCACCACAGCCCACCACAGCCTGTCCCAGCCCACCACAGCACGTCCCAGGCCACCACAGACCACCACAGCCCACCACAGCCCGTGAAGCCCACCACAGCCCGCCTCAGCCCACTACAGCCCGTCCCAGCCCACCACAGCCCGTCCCAGCCAACCACAGCCCACCACAGCTTGTCCCAGACCACCACAGCTCTTCCCAGCCCACCATAACCAACCACAGCCTATCCCAGCCGATCCCAGCCCACCACAGCCCGTCCCATCACACCACAGCCCACCACAGCCCGTCCCAGCTCACCACAGCCCGTTCCAGCTCGTCCCAGACCACCACAGCCTCTCACAGCACACCACAGCCCGTAACAGCCCACCACAGCAAGTACCAGCCCGTCTCAGCCCACCACGGCCCGTCCCAGACGACCACGGCCCGTCTCAGCACACCACAATCCGTCCCAGACGACCACAGCCCGTCCCAGCCCACCACAGCCGACCACAGCCCGTCCCAGCCCACCAGAGCCCGTCCCAGCCTGTTTCAGCCCACCACGGCTAACCACGGCCTGTGCCGGCCCACAACGGCCAACCACGGCCCACCACGGCCCTTCCCAGTCCACCACAGCCCACCACAGACTGTCCCAGCCCACCACGGCCCGTCCCAGCCCACCACGGCCCACCCCAGCCCACCACGGCCCGTCCAAGCCCACCACAGCTCGTGCCTGTCCATCCCAGCCCACCACAGCCCACCACAGCCCGTCCCAGCCCACCACAACCCGTCCAAGCCCACCACAGGTCGTACCTATCCATCCCAGCCCACCACAGCCCACCACAGCCCGCCCCAGCCCATCCCAGCCCACCCGGCCCGTCCCAGCCCACCACGGCACACTACAGCCCGTCCCAGCCCTCCACAGCCCACCACAGCCCACTACAGCCCGTCCCAGCCCACCACAGCCCGTCCCAGCCCACCACAGCCCGTCTCAGCCCGTCCCAGCCTGTCCCAGCTCATCCCAGCCCACCACAGCCCACCACAGTTTGTCCCAGCCCACCACAGCCCGTCCCAGCCCACCACAGGCCACTACAGCATACCACAGGCCACTACAACACACCACAGCCCGTCACAGCTCGTCCCAGCTCGTCACAGCACGTCACAGCCCACCACAGCCCACCCCAGCATGTCCCAGGCCCCCACAGCCCACGACAGCCCTTCCCAGCCCACGACAGCCTGGCCCAGCCCACCACAGCCCGTCCCAGCCCACCACAGACCACTACAGAACACCACAGACCACTACAGAGCACCACAGCCTACCGCAATCCACCACAGCCCGTCCCAGCTCGTCCCAGCCCATCCCCGCCCACCACAGCCCGTCCCCGCCCACCACAGCCCGTCCCCGCCCACCACAGCCCGTCCCAGGCCTTCCAAGCCCACCACAGCCCGTCCCGGACCACGACAGCTTGTCCCGGACCTACCACAACCCGTCCCCGACCACCACAGCAGGTCCAAGCCCACCACAGCCTGTCCCAGCCCACCACAGACCGTCCCAGCTCTCCACAGCTCTCCATAGCCCGTCCCAATCCTCCACAGCCTGTCCCAGCTTAACACAGCCCGTCCCAGCCCAACACAGCTTATCCCAGCCCACCACAGCCCGTCCCAGCCCACCACAGCCCGTCCCAGCCCACCACAGCCCGTCCCAGCCCACCACAGGCCACTACAGCACACCACAGCCTAGCGCAGACCACCACAGCCCGTCCCACCCCGTCACAGCTCGTCCCAGCCCGACACAGCCCACCACAGCCCGTCTCAGCTCACCACAGCCTGTCCCAGCCCACCACGGCCCACCACAGCCCGTCCCAGCTAAACACAGTCCGTCCCAGCCCGTCCCAGCCCACCACACTCACCACAACTCGTCCCAGACCGTTCCAGCACAGCACAGCCCATCCAAGCCCACCACAGCCCGTCCCAGCCCACCATAGCCGTTCTAGCCCGTCCCAGCCCACCACAGCCCTTCCCAGCCCCCCACTGCCCACCACAGCCCCTCCCAGCCCTACACAGGCCGTCCCAGCCCGTCCCAGCCCACCACAGTGCGTCCAAGTCCGTCCCAGCCCACCAGAGCCCGTCCCAGCCCTCCACAGCCCACCAGAGCCTGTCCCGGCCCACCCCGGCCCATCACAGCCCGTCTCAGCTCATCACAGCTCGACCCAGCCCACCACAGCCCGTCCCAGCCCACCACGGCCCGTCCCAGCTCACCACGGCCCGTCCCAGCCCGTCCCAGCCCACGACAACCCGTCCCAGCCCACGAAAGCCCGTCCCAGCTTACCACATCCCGTCCCAGCTTACCACAGCCCATCACAGCCCACCACGGTCCACCACAGCCCACCACAGCCCGTCCCAGCCCACCACGGCCCATAACAACCCACCACGGCCCGTCATGGCCCATCACGGCCCGTCCCAGCTTACAACGGCTCGTCCCAGCCCACCACAGCCTGTCCAAGCCCACCAGAGCCCGTCCCAGCCCACCACAGCCCGTCCCAGACCACCACGGCCCGTCCCAGCCCGTCCCAGCCCACCACAGCCCGCCCCAGCCCATCCCAGCCCACCCGGCCCGTCCCAGCCCACCACGGCAGACTACAGCCCGTCCCAGCCCTCCACAGCCCACCACAGCCCACTACAGCCCGTCCCAGCCCACCACAGCCCATCCCCGCCCACCACAGCCCGTCTCAGCCCGTCCCAGCCTGTCCCAGCTCATCCCAGCCCACCACAGCCCACCACAGTTTGTCCCAGCCCACCACAGCCCGTCCCAGCCCACCACAGGCCACTACAGCATACCACAGGCCACTACAACACACCACAGCCCGTCACAGCTCGTCCCAGCTCGTCACAGCACGTCCCAGGCCACCACAGCCCACCCCAGCATGTCCCAGGCCCCCACAGCCCACGACAGCCGTTCCCAGCCCACCACAGCCTGGCCCAGCCCACCTCAGCCCGTCCCAGCCCACCACAGACCACTACAGAACACCACAGACCACTACAGAGCACCACAGCCTACCGCAATCCACCACAGCCCGTCCCAGCTCGTCCCAGCCCATCCCCGCCCACCACAGCCCGTCCCCGCCCACCACAGCCCGTCCCAGCTCGTCCCAGGCCTTCCCAGCCCACCACAGCCCGTCCCGGACCACGACAGCTTGTCCCGGACCTACCACAACCCGTCCCCGACCACCACAGCAGGTCCAAGCCCACCACAGCCTGTCCCAGCCCACCACAGACCGTCCCAGCTCTCCACAGCTCTCCATAGCCCGTCCCAATCCTCCACAGCCTGTCCCAGCTTAACACAGCCCGTCCCAGCCCAACACAGCTTATCCCAGCCCACCACAGCCCGTCCCAGCCCACCACAGCCCGTCCCAGCCCACCACAGCCCGTCCCAGCCCACCACAGCCCGTCCCAGCCCACCACAGGCCACTATAGCACACCACAGCCTAGCGCAGACCACCACAGCCCGTCCCACCCCGTCACAGCTTGTCCCAGCCCGACACAGCCCACCACAGCCCGTCTCAGCTCACCACAGCCTGTCCCAGCCCACCACGGCCCACCACAGCCCGTCCCAGCTAAACACAGTCCGTCCCAGCCCGTCCCAGCCCACCACACTCACCACAACTCGTCCCAGACCGTTCCAGCACAGCACAGCCCATCCAAGCCCACCACAGCCCGTCCCAGCCCACCATAGCTGTTCTAGCCCGTCCCAGCCCACCACAGCCCTTCCCAGCCCCCCACAGCCCACCACAGCCCCTCCCAGCCCTACACAGGCCGTCCCAGCCCGTCCCAGCCCACCACAGTGCGTCCAAGTCCGTCCCAGCCCACCAGAGCCCGTCCCAGCCCTCCACAGCCCACCAGAGCCTGTCCCGGCCCACCCCGGCCCATCACAGCCCGTCTCAGCTCATCACAGCTCGTCCCAACCCACCACAGCCCGTCCCAGCCCACCACAGCCCGTCCCAGCCCATCACAACCAACCACAGCCCGTTCCAGCCCACCCCAGCCTGTCCCAGCCAACCGCAGCCTGTCCCAGCCCACCATGGCACACCACAGCCCGTCCCAGACCACCACAGCCCACCATGGCTTACCACGGCCCACCACAGCCTGTCCCAGCCCATCCCAGACCACCACAGCCCGTCACAGCCCACCACATAAAGTACCAGCCCATAGAAGCCCACCACAGCCCGTCCCAGCCCACCACGGCCCGTCCGAGCCCACCCCAGCCCACCAAAGCCCACCACAGCCCATCTCAGCTCACCACAACCCGTACCAGACCACCACAGCCGATTACAGCTTATCAGAGCCCATCGCAGCCCACCACAGCCCGTCCCAGCCCACCACGACCCGTCCCAGCCCGCCACGGCCCGTCCCAGCCCGCCACGGCCCGTCCCAGCCCGCCACGGCCCGTCCCAGCCCGCCACGGCCCGTCCCAGCCTACCACAGCCCGTCCCAGATCACCACAGCCCGTCCCAGGCCACCACAGCCCACCACAGTTCATCCCAGCCCACGACAGTTCGTCCCAGCCCGCCACGGCCCGTCCCAGCCCACCACGGCCCGTCCCGGCCCACCACGGCCCGTCCCAGCTCACCACAGCCCGTCCCAGCCCGCCACGGGCTGTCCCAGCCGACCACGGCCTGTCCCAGCTCACCACGGCCAGTCCCAGCCCGTCCCAGCCCACGACAACCCGTCCCAGCCCACGAAAGCCCGTCCCAGCTTACCACATCCCGTCCCAGCTTACCACAGCCCATCACAGCCCACCACGGTCCACCACAGACCACCACAGACCACCACAGTTCGTCCCAGTCCTCCACAACCCGTCCCAGCCCGCCACGGCCCGTCGCAGCCCACGACGGCCCGTCCCGGCCCACCACGGCCTGTCCCAGCCCACCACAGCCTGTCCCAGCCAAACACAGCCTGTCCCAGCAAAACACAGCCTTTCCCGGCCCACCACGGCCCGTCCCGGCCCACCACGGCCCGTCCCAGCCCGCCACAGTTTGTCCCAGCCTACCACAGCCCGTCCCAGATCACCACAGCCCGTCCCAGCCCACCACAGACCACCACAGTTCATCCCAGCCCACCACAGTTCGTCCCAGCCCGCCACGGCCCGTCCCGGCCGACCACGGCCCGTCCCAGCTCACCACAGCCTGTCCCAGCCCACCACAGCCCACGACAACCCGTCCCAGCCCATGAAAGCCCGTCCCAGCTTACCACATCCCGTCCCAGCTTACCACAGCCCATCACAGCCCACCACGGTCCACCACAGCCCACCACAGCCCGTCCCAGCCCACCACGGCCCGTCGCGGCCCATCACGGCCCGTCCCAGCTTACAACGGCTCGTCCCAGCCCACCACAGCCTGTCCAAGCCCACCAGAGCCCGTCCCAGCCAACCACAGCCCGTCCCAGCCCACCACTACCCGTCCCAGCCCACCACACCCGTCCCAGCACACCACAGCCCGTCCCAGCCCACCACAGCCCGCCCCAGCCCACCACAGCCCGTCCCAGCCCATCCCAGCCCACCCGGCCCGTCCCAGCCCACCACGGCACACTACAGCCCGTCCCAGCCCTCCACAGCCCACCACAGCCCACCACAGCCCGTCCCAGCGCACCACAGCCCGTCCCAGCCCACCACAGCCCACCACAGCCCACCACAGCCCGTCCCAGCCTGTCCCAGCTCATCCCAGCCCACCACAGCCCACCACAGTTTGTCCCAGCCCACCACAGCCCGTCCCAGCCCACCACAGGCCACTACAGCATACCACAGGCCACTACAACACACCACAGCCCGTCACAGCTCGTCCCAGCTCGTCACAGCACGTCCCAGCGCACCACAGCCCACCCCAGCATGTCCCAGGCCCCCACAGCCCACGACAGCCCTTCCCAGCCCACGACAGCCCATCCCAGCCCACCACAGCCCGTCCCAGCCCACCACAGACCACTACAGAACACCACAGACCACTACAGAACACCACAGACCACTACAGAACACCACAGCCTACCGCAATCCACCACAGCCCGTCCCAGCTCGTCCCAGCCCATCCCCGCCCACCACAGCCCGTCCCCGCCAACCACAGCCCGTCCCAGCTCGTCCCAGCCCGTCCCAGGCCTTCCCAGCCCACCACAGCACGTCCTGGACCACGACAGCTTGTCCCGGACCTACCACAACCCGTCCCCGACCACCACAGCAGGTCCAAGCCCACCACAGCCTGTCCCAGCCCACCACAGACCGTCCCAGCTCTCCACAGCTCTCCATAGCCCGTCCCAATCCTCCACAGCCTGTCCCAGCCTAACACAGCCCATCCCAGCCCAACACAGCTTATCCCAGCCCACCACAGCCCGTCCCAGCCCACCACAGCCCCACCCAGCCCATCACAGGCCACTACAGCACACCACAGCCTAGCGCAGACCACCACAGCCCGTCCCAGCCCGTCACAGCTCGTACCAGCCCGACACAGCCCACCACAGCCCGTCTCAGCTCACCACAGCCTGTCCCAGCCCACCACGGCCCACCACAGCCCGTCCCAGCTAAACACAGTCCGTCCCAGCCCGTCCCAGCCCACCACACTCACCACAACTCGTCCCAGACCGTTCCAGCACAGCACAGCCCATCCAAGCCCACCACAGCCCGACCCAGCCCACCATAGCCGTTCTAGCCCGTCCCAGCCCACCACAGCCCTTCCCAGCCCCCCACAGCCCACCACAGCCCCTCCCAGCCCTACACAGGCCGTCCCAGCCCGTCCCAGCCCACCACAGTGCGTCCAAGTCCGTCCCAGCCCACCAGAGCCCGTCCCAGCCCTCCACAGCTCACCAGAGCCTGTCCCGGCCCACCCCGGCCCATCACAGCCCGTCTCAGCTCATCACAGCTCGTCCCAGCCCACCACAGCCCGTCCCAGCCCACCACAACCAACCACAGCCCGTCCCCATCCCACCACAGCCTGTCCCAGCCCACCACAGCCCGTTCCAGCCCACCACAGCCCGTCCCAGCCCACCACAACCAACCACAGCCCGTCCCCATCCCACCACAGCCTGTCCCAGCCCACCGCAGCCTGTCCCAGCCCACCATGGCACACCACAGCCCACCACAGCCCGTCCCAGCCCACCACAGCCCACCATGGCTTACCACGGCCCACCACAGCCTGTCCCAGCCCATCCCAGACCACCACAGCCCGTCACAGCCCGTCACAGCCCACCACATAAAGTACCAGCCCACAGAACCCCACCACAGCCTGTCCCAGCCCACCACGGCCCGTCCGAGCCCACCCCAGCCCACCAAAGCCCACCACAGCCCATCTCAGCTCACCACAACCCGTACCAGACCACCACAGCCCACCACAGAAGGTCCAAGACCACCACAGCCCGTCCCAGCCCACCACAGCCTGTCCCAACCCACCACAGCCCATTCCAGCCCTTCGGAACCAACCACAGCCGGTTTGAGACCACCACAGCCCGTCCCCGCCCACCACAGCCCGTCCCCGCCCACCACAGCCCGTCCCAGCTCGTCCCAGCCCGTCCCAGGCCTTCCCAGCCCACCACAGCCCGTCCCGGACCACGACAGCCCATCCTGGACCTACCACAACCCGTCCCCGACCACCACAGCAGGTCCAAGCCCACCACAGCCTGTGCCAGCCCACCACACACCGTGCCAGCCCACCACAGCCCATTCCAGCCTTTCCCAGCCCACCACAGCCCGGTCCATACCACCAGAGCCCGTCCCAGCCCACCACGGCCCGTCCAAGCCCACCACAGACCACCACAGTTCGTCCCAGCCCGCCACGAACCCGTCCCAGCCCACCACGGCCCGTCCCGGCCCACCACGGCCCGTCCCAGGCCACCACGGCCCGTCCCAGGCCACCACGGCACGTCCCAGGCCAGCACAGACCAGCACAGTTCGTCCCAGTCCGCCACAACCAGTCCCAGCCCACCACAAACCCGTCCCAGCTCGCCACAGCCCGTCCCGGCACACCACGGCCCGTCCCGGCCCACCACGGCCCCGTTCCAGACCACCACAGACCGTCGCAGCTCACCACAGAAAGTCCCAGCCCGTCACAGAACACCACAACCCGTCACCGCCCACCACAGCCCTTCCAAGGCGTCCCAGCCCGTCCCAGCCCACCACAACCAACCACAGCCCGTCCCCGTCCCACCACAGCCCGTCCCAGCCCACCACAGCCCTTTCCAGCCCACCACAGCCTGTCCCAGCCCACCATGGCACACCACAGCGCACCACAGCCCGTCCCAGCCCACCACAGCCGACCATGGCTTACCACGGCCCACCACAGCCTGTCCCAGCCCATCCCAGACCACCACAGCCCGTCCCAGCCCACCACAGGCCACCACAGCCCGTCCCAGCTCACCACAGCCCGTCCCAGCCCAACAGAGCCCGTCCCGGCCCACCAAAGCTTGTCCCAGCTCATACCAGCCAACCACAGCCCGTCACAGCCCGTCCCAGCCCACCACATAAAGTACCAGCCCATAGAAGCCCACCACAGCCCCTCCCAGCCCACCACAGCCCACCACAGCCCGTCCCAGCCCACCACAGCCCGTCCCAGCCCACCACAGCCCACCACAGCCCGTCCCAGCCCACCACAGCCCGTCCCAGCCCACCAAAGCCCGTCCCAGCCCACCACAGCCCGTCCCAGCCCACCACAGCCCGTCCCAGCCCACCACAGCCCGTCCCAGCACACCACAGCCCGTCCCAGCACACCACAGCCCGTCCCAGCACACCACAGCCTGTCCCAGCACGGCCCAGCACACCACAGCCCGTCCAAGCCCACCACAGCCCGTCCCAGCCCACCACAGCCCGTCCCAGCCCACCACAGCCCGTCCCAGCCCACCACAGCTCGTCCCAGCCCACCACAGCTCGTCCCAGCCCACCACACCCCCGTCCCAGCCCGTCCCAGCCAACCAGAGCCCGTCCCAGACTGTCCCAGCCCACCACAGCCCGTCTCAAGCTCACCAGAACCCACCACAGCCCACCACAGCCTGTCCTGACCATCACAGCCCACCACGGCCCGTCCCAGCCCACCACGGCCCACCACAGCCCACCACAGTTCACCACGGGCCATCTCAGACCACCATGACCTGTCCCAGCCCACCACGGCCCACCACAGCCCATCCCTTCCCATACCGGCTCAAAATGGCTCACCACGGTCCACCACAGCCCACCACGGCCCGTCCAGGCCCACCACGCCCCACCACAGCCCATCCCTGCCCACCACAGCCCGTCCCAGCACACCACAAACCATCCCAGTCCACCACACACCGTCCCAGCATGTCCCAGCCTGTCCCAACCCACCACAGCCTGTTCCAGACCACCACAGCCCGTCCCAGCTTACCACAGCCCGTCCCCGCCCGTCCCAGCCCACCACAGACCAGCACAGCCCGTCCCAGCCCACCACAGCCCGTCCCAGCACACCACGGCCCGTCCAAGCCCACTACAGACCGTCCCAGCCCACCACACACCATTCCAGACGACCACAGCCTGTCCCCCGCCCACCACAGCCCGTTCCAGGCCACCACAGCACGTCCCAGCTCGTTCCAGACTACCAGAACTCGTCGCAGCCCGTCCCAGCCCACCACAGCCCGTCTCAAGCTCAGCAGAACCCACCACAGCCCACCACAGCCTGTCCCGGCCCGTCCCAGCCCACCACGGCCCGTCCCAGCCCACCACGGCCCACCACGGACCATAACAACCCACCACGGCCCGTCCCGGCCTACTACGCCTCGTCCCAGCCCACCAAAGCCCGTCCCAGCCCACCACGGCCCGTCCCAGCCCGTCCCAGCCCACCACAGCCCGTCCCAGCCCACCACAGCCCTCCACAGCCAGTCCCAGCCAGTCCCAACCCGCCCCAGCCCACCACGACCCGTCCCAGCCCACCACGACCCACCACAGCCGGTTACAGCTTATCACAGCCCGTCCCAGCCCAACACAGGCCGTCTCTGCTCACCACCAGAGCCCGTCCCAGCCCACCACGGCCCGTCCCTGCCCACCACGGCCCGTCCCAGCCCACCACGGCTCTCCACAGCTCTCCATAGCCCGGTCCAATCCTCCACAGCCCGTCCCAGCCCAACACAGCCCGTCCCAGCCCACCACAGCCCGTCCCCGCCCACCACAGCCCGTCCCCGCCCACCACAGCCCGTCCCAGCCGTCCCAGCAAATCCCAGCCCACCACAGCCCGTCTCAGCTCACTACAGCGCGTCCCAGTCCACCACACCCACCACAGCCCGTCCCCGCCCACCACAGCCCGTCCCCGCCCACCACAGCCCGTCCCAGCCCACCACAGGCCACTACAGCACACCACAGCCTACCGCAGACCACCACAGCCCGTCCCACCCCGTCACAGCTCGTCCCAGCCCGACACAGCCCACCACAGCCCGTCTCAGCTCACCACAGCCTGTCCCAGCCCACCACGGCCCACCACAGCCCGTCCCAGCCAAACACAGTCCGTCCCAGCCCGTCCCAGCCCACCACACTCACCACAACTCGTCCCAGACCGTTCCAGGACGGCACAGCCCATTCCAGCCCACCGCATCCCGTCCCAGCTCACCACAGCCCACCGCAGACGGTCCCAGCCCACCACAGCCCACCGCAGCCGGTCCCAGCCCACCACAGCCCACCGCAGCCGGTCCCAGCCCACCACAGCCCATCCCAGCACACCACAGCACGTCCCAGCCCACCACAGCCCACCGCAGCCTGTCCCAGCCCACCACAGCCCATCCCAGCACACCACAGCACGTCCCAGCACTCCACAGCCCACCAGGGCCTGTCCCATCCCAACACGGCCCACCGCAGCCCGTCTCAGTTCATCACAGTCCGTCCCAGCCAACCACAGCCCGTACCAGCCCACCACAACCAACCACGGCCCGTCCGCTGCCCACCACAGTCCGTCCCCGTCCCACCACAGCCCACCACGGCCCGTCCCAGCCCATCACGGCACACCACAGCCCACCACGGCCCGTCCCAGCCCACCACGGCCCGTCCCAGCCCACCACGGCCCGTCCCAGCCCACCACAGCCCGTCCCAACCCAACTGAGCCCGTCCCAGCTTACCACAGCCCACCACAGCCCGTCACAGCCCGTCCCAGCCCACCAGAGGTCGTCCCAGCTCACCACAACCCACCAAAGCCCTTCCCAGCCCGTCCCAGCCCACCACAGCCCGTCCCAGCCCACCACGGCCGCCGCAGACCATCAGAGCCCGTCCCAGCCCACCAGCAATCCCGTCCCAGCCCACTATAGCCCGTCCCAGCCCACCACAGCCCGTCCCAGCCGCACCACGGCCCACGAAAGCCCACCACAGCCCACCACAGCCCGTCCCAGCCCACCACAAGCCGTCCTAGCCCACCACAGACCTCCAGAGCCCGTCTCAGCTCACCACAGGCCTATCCCAGCCCACCACGACCCACCACAGCACACCACGGCCCACGCGCAGCCTATCCCAACCCGTCCCAGCCCACCACGGCCCGTCCCAGCCCACCACGGCCCGTCCCAGCCCGTCCCCAGCCCACGACAGCCCGTCCCAGCCCCACGACAGCGCCGTCCCAGCCCACGACAGCCCCGTCCCAGCCCACCAGAGCCCACCAGAGCCCACCACAGCTCGTCCCAGCGCCACCACAGCCCACAAGAGCTTGTCACAGACCACCACAGCCCCGCGCCCAGCCCAACACAGCCCACTACGGGCCCACCACAGCCCGTCCCAGCCCACCACAGCCCGTCCCAGCCCACCACAGCCCGTCCCAGCCCACCACAGCCCGTCCCAGCTCGTCCCAGACCACCACAGCCTCTCCCAGCACACCACAGCCCGTAACAGCCCACCACAGCAAGTACCCAGCCCGTCCCAGCCCACCACGGCCCGTCTCAGCCCACCACGGCCCGTCTCAGCTCACCACAACCCGTCCCAGACGACCACAGCCCGTCCCAGCCCACCACAGCCCCACCACAGCCCGTCCCAGCCCACCACGGCCCCGTCTCAGCTCACCACAGCCCGTCCCAGCCCACGAGAGTCCGTCCCAGCCTGTTTCAGCCCACCACGGCTAACCACGGGCCTGTCCCGGCCCACCACGGCCAACCACGGTCCACCATGGCCCACCAGAGCACACCACGGCCCACCACGGCCCCTTCCCAGTCCACCACAGCCCACCACAGCCTGTCCCAGCCCACCACGGCCCGTCCCAGCCCCACCACGGCCCACCCCAGCCCCACCACGGCTCGTCCCAGCCCACCACGGCCCGTCCCAGCCCACCACGGCCCATCACAGCCCACCACAGTTCACCACAGCCCGTCCTAGCGCCAGCACGGCCCGTCCCAGCCCACCCACGGACCACCACGGCCCATCTCAGCCCCACCACAGCCTGTCCAAGCCCAGCACAGCCCTCCACAACCCTCCACAGCCCTTCCCAACCCCTCCACAGCTCATCCCAGCCTACCACAGCCCGTCGCAGCCCAACACAGCTTATCCCAGCCCACCGCAGCTTATCCCAGCCCACCGCAGCCCGTCCCAGCCCACCGCAGCCCGTCCTAGCCCACCGAAACCCGTCCCAGCCCACCATGACCTGTCCCAGCCCACCACAGCCCCACCACGGCAAACCACCAGCCCACCTCAGGTCACCACCAGCCTGTTCTCAGCCCACCACGGCAAACCACGGCCCGTCCCAGCCCACCACGGCCCGCCATGGCCCACCACAGCTCGTCCCAGATAAACACGGCGCACCACAGCCCACCACGGCCCGTCCCGGCCCACCACAGCGCCATCCCAGCTTACACAGCCCACACCAGACCGTCCCAGCCCACCACAGCCCGTCCCAGCTTACCACAGCCCACCACAGACCGTCCCAGCCCACCACAGCCCGTCCCAGCCCCACCACTGCCCGTCCCAGCCCCAGCCACTGCCCCGTCCCAGCCGCGTCCCAGCCCGTCCCAACCCACCACAGCCCGTCCCAGCCCACCACAGCTCACCACAGACCGTCCCAGCCCACCAGAGCCCGTCCCAGATTACCACAACCCACCCACAGCCCACCACGGGCCTCTCCCAGCCCGTCCCAGCCCACCACAGCCCATCCCAGCCAACCACAGCCCGTCCCAGCCCCACCACAGCCCGTCCCAGCCTTTCCCAGCCCACCACAGACCATCCCGGCCCACCACGGCCCACCACAGCCCACCGCGCAGTCCGTCCCAGCCCACCACAGCCCGTCCCAGCCCAGCACAGCCCCGTCCCAGCCCAGCACAGCCCGTCCCAGCCCAGCACAGCCCACCACAGCCCACCACAGCCCACCACAGTCCACCACTGCCCGTCCCAGCCCACCACGGCCCGTCCCAGCCCGTCCCAGCCCGTCACAACACACCAGAGCCCACCACAGCCCGTCCCTACCCACCACAGCGTGTCCCAACCCACCACAGCCCACCACAGCCCTTCAGAACCCACCACAGCCCACCACAGCCCGTCCCAGCCCACCACAGCACGTCCCAGGCCACCACAGACCACCACAGCCCACCACAGCCCGTGAAGCCCACCACAGCCCGCCTCAGCCCACTACAGCCCGTCCCAGCCCACCAAATCCCGTCCCAGCCCACCACAGCCCGCCACAGCTTGTCCCAGACCACTACAGCTCTTCCCAGCCCACCTTAACCAACCACAGCCTATCCCAGCCGATCCCAGCCCACCACAGCCCGTCCCATCACACCACAGCCCACCACAGCCCGTCCCAGCACACCACGGCCCGTCCCAGCCCACCACAGCCCGTCCCAGCCCACCACGGCCCACCACAGCCCACCACGGCCCATCCGGGCCCAACACAGCCCACCAAGGCGCACCACAGCCCATCCCAGCCCATTACAGCCTGTCCCAGACCACCACATCCCATCTCAGCCCACCACAGCCCGTCCCAGCCCACCACAACCGACCACAGCCCACCACAGCCCACCACGGCCGACCACAGCCCACCACGGCCGACCACAGCCCACCAGGGCCCATCCAAGCCCACCACGGCCCATCCAAGCCCACCACGGTCCACCACAGCACGTCCCAGCCCACCACAGAGCACCATAGCTCGTCCCAGCCCACCACAGTATGTCCCAGACCACCAGAGCCCGTCCCAGCCCACCACAGCCCGTCCCAGCCCACCACAGCCCACCACGCCCCGTGCCAACCCACCAGAGCCCGTCCCAGCTCACCACAGCCCACCACAGCCCGTCCCAGACCACAAGAGGTCGTCCCAGCCCACCACTAACCCACCAAAGACCGTCCCCGCCCACCACAGCCCGTCCCAGCCAACCACAGCGCACCACAGCCCGTCCCAACCCAACTGAGCCCGTCCCAGCTTACCACAGCCCACCACAGCCCGTCACAGCCCGTCCCAGCCCACCAGAGGTCGTCCCAGCTCACCACAACCCACCAAAGCCCTTCCCAGCCCGTCCCAGCCCACCACAGCCCGTCCCAGCCCACCACGGCCGCCGCAGACCATCAGAGCCCGTCCCAGCCCACCACAATCCCGTCCCAGCCCACTATAGCCCGTCCCAGCCCACCACAGCCCGTCCCAGCCCACCACGGCCCACGAAAGCCCACCACAGCCCACCACAGCCCGTCCCAGCCCACCACAAGCCGTCCTAGCCCACCACAGACCTCCAGAGCCCGTCTCAGCTCACCACAGCCTATCCCAGCCCACCACGGCCCACCACAGCACACCACGGCCCACCGCAGCCTATCCCAACCCGTCCCAGCCCACCACGGCCCGTCCCAGCCCACCACGGCCCGTCCCAGCCCGTCCCAGCCCACGACAGCCCGTCCCAGCCCACCGCAGCCCGTCCCAGCCCACGACAGCCCGTCCCAGCCCACCAGAGCCCACCAGAGCCCACCACAGCTCGTCCCAGCCCACCACAGCCCACAAGAGCTTGTCACAGACCACCACAGCCCGCGCCCAGCCCAACACAGCCCACTACGGCCCACCACAGCCCGTCCCAGCCCACCACAGCCCGTCCCAGCCCACCACAGCCCGTCCCAGCCCACCACAGCCCGTCCCAGCTCGTCCCAGACCACCACAGCCTCTCACAGCACACCACAGCCCGTAACAGCCCACCACAGCAAGTACCAGCCCGTCCCAGCCCACCACGGCCCGTCTCAGCCCACCACGGCCCGTCTCAGCTCACCACAACCCGTCCCAGACGACCACAGCCCGTCCCAGCCCACCACAGCCCACCACAGCCCGTCCCAGCCCACCACGGCCCGTCTCAGCTCACCACAGCCCGTCCCAGCCCACGAGAGTCCGTCCCAGCCTGTTTCAGCCCAGCACGGCTAACCACGGCCTGTCCCGGCCCACCACGGCCAACCACGGTCCACCATGGCCCACCAGAGCACACCACGGCCCACCACGGCCCTTCCCAGTCCACCACAGCCCACCACAGCCTGTCCCAGCCCACCACGGCCCGTCCCAGCCCACCACGGCCCACCCCAGCCCACCACGGCTCGTCCCAGCCCACCACGGCCCGTCCCAGCCCACCACGGCCCATCACAGCCCACCACAGTTCACCACAGCCCGTCCTAGCCCAGCACGGCCCGTCCCAGCCCACCACGGACCACCACGGCCCATCTCAGCCCACCACAGCCTGTCCAAGCCCAGCACAGCCCTCCACAACCCTCCACAGCCCTTCCCAACCCTCCACAGCTCATCCCAGCCTACCACAGCCCGTCGCAGCCCAACACAGCTTATCCCAGCCCACCGCAGCCCGTCCCAGCCCACCGCAGCCCGTCCCAGCCCACCGCAGCCCGTCCTAGCCCACCGAAACCCGTCCCAGCCCACCATGACCTGTCCCAGCCCACCACAGCCCACCACGGCAAACCACAGCCCACCTCAGGTCACCACAACCTGTTTCAGCCCACCACGGCAAACCACGGCCCGTCCCAGCCCACCACGGCCAGCCATGGCCCACCACAGCTCGTCCCAGATAAACACGGCGCACCACAGCCCACCACGGCCCGTCCCGGCCCACCACAGCCCGTCCCAGCTTACCACAGCCCACCACAGACCGTCCCAGCCCACCACAGCCCGTCCCAGCTTACCACAGCCCACCACAGACCGTCCCAGCCCACCACAGCCCGTCCCAGCCCACCACTGCCCGTCCCAGCCCACCACTGCCCGTCCCAGCCCGTCCCAGCCCGTCCCAACCCACCACAGCCCGTCCCAGCCCACCACAGCTCACCACAGACCGTCCCAGCCCACCAGAGCCCGTCCCAGATTACCACAACCCACCACAGCCCACCACGGCCTCTCCCAGCCCGTCCCAGCCCACCACAGCCCATCCCAGCCAACCACAGCCCGTCCCAGCCCACCACAGCCCGTCCCAGCCTTTCCCAGCCCACCACAGACCATCCCGGCCCACCACGGCCCACCACAGCCCACCGCAGTCCGTCCCAGCCCAGCACAGCCCGTCCCAGCCCAGCACAGCCCGTCCCAGCCCAGCACAGCCCGTCCCAGCCCAGCACAGCCCACCACAGCCCACCACCGCCACCCACAGCCCACCACGGCCACCCACAGCCCACCACGGCCCACCACAGCCCCTTCCAGACCAACACAGCATGTCCCAGCCCTCCACAGCCCTCCACAGACCATCTCAGCCCACCACAGCCCGTCCCAGCTCACCATAGCCCACCACAGCCCGTCCCGGCCCCCACCGTGCGTCCATGCCCACCACAGCCCGTCCCAGCACACCACAGCCCATCCCCGCATACCACAGCCCACCACAACCCGTCCCAGCCCACCACAGCCCACCACAGCTTGTCCCAGACCACCACAGCGCGTCCCAGCCCACCGCAGCCCGCCACGGCCCGTCCCAGCCCACCAAAGCCCATTCCAGACCACCAGAGCCCTTCCCAGTTCACCACAGCATGTCCCAGCACACCACAGCCCACCACAGCCCGTCCAATTTCACCACAGCCCGTCTCAGCTCACCACAACCCACCACAGCCCGTCCCAGCCCACCACAGCGTATCCCAACCCGTCCCAGCCCACCACAGCCCGTCCCAGCCCACCACGGCCCGTCCCAGCCCGCCACGGCCCGTCCCAGCCCGTCCCAGCCCACGACAGCCCGTCCCAGCCCACGACAGCCCGTCCCAGCCCACCAGAGCCCACCAGAGCCCACCACAGCTCGTCCCAGCCCACCACAGCCCACAAGAGCTTGTCACAGACCACCACAGCCCGTCCCAGCCCACCACAGCCCACTACGACCCACCACAGCCCGTCCCAGCCCACCACAGCCCGTCCCAGCCCACCACAGCCCGTCCCAGCCCACCACAGCCCGTCCCAGCTCGTCCCAGACCACCACAGCCTCTCACAGCACACCACAGCCCGTAACAGCCCACCACAGCAAGTACCAGCCCGTCCCAGCCCACCACGGCCCGTCTCAGCCCACCACGGCCCGTCTCAGCTCACCACAACCCGTCCCAGACGACCACAGCCCGTCCCAGCCCACCACAGCCCACCACAGCCCGTCCCAGCCCACCACGGCCCGTCCCAGCCCACCACATCCCGTCCCAGCCCACCAGAGCCCGTCCCAGCCTGTTTCAGCCCAGCACGGCTAACCACGGCCTGTCCCGGCCCACCACGGCCAACCACGGTCCACCATGGCCCACCAGAGCACACCACGGCCCACCACGGCCCTTCCCAGTCCACCACAGCCCACCACAGCCTGTCCCAGCCCACCACGGCCCGTCCCAGCCCACCACGGCCCGTCGCAGCCCACCACAGCCCGTCCCAGCCCACCACGGCCCGTCCCAGCCCACCACGGCCCATCCCAGCCCGTCCCAGCCCGTCCCAGCCCAGCACAGCCCACCACAGTCCACCACTGCCCGTCCCAGCCCACCACGGCCCGTCCCAGCCCGTCCCAGCCCGTCACAACACACCAGAGCCCACCACAGCCCGTCCCTACCCACCACAGCGTGTCCCAACCCACCACAGCCCACCACAGCCCTTCAGAACCCACCACAGCCCACCACAGCCCGTGAAGCCCACCACAGCCCGTCCCAGCCCACTACAGCCCGTCCCAGCCCACCAAATCCCGTCCCAGCCCACCACAGCCCACCACAGCTT
This sequence comes from Falco biarmicus, assembly GCF_023638135.1. Lineage (NCBI taxonomy): Eukaryota > Metazoa > Chordata > Aves > Falconiformes > Falconidae > Falco > Falco biarmicus. Next base: position 78,314 of record NW_026611797.1, read on the forward strand.
GTCCCAGACCACTACAGCTCTTCCCAGCCCACCTTAACCAACCACAGCCTATCCCAGCCGATCCCAGCCCACCACAGCTTGTCCCATCACACCACAGCCCACCACAGCCCGTCCCAGCCAACCACGGCCCGTCCCAGCCCACCACAGCCCGTCCCAGCCCACCACGGCCCACCACAGCCCACCACGGCCCATCCGGGCCCAACACAGCCCACCAAGGCGCACCACAGCCCATCCCAGCCCATTACAGCCTGTCCCAGACCACCACATCCCATCTCAGCCCACCACAGCCCGTCCCAGCCCACCACAACCGACCACAGCCCACCACAGCCCACCACGGCCGACCACAGCCCACCACGGCCGACCACAGCCCACCAGGGCCCATCCAAGCCCACCACGGCCCATCCAAGCCCACCACGGTCCACCACAGCACGTCCCAGCCCACCACAGAGCACCACAGCTCGTCCCAGCCCACCACAGTATGTCCCAGACCACCAGAGCCCGTCCCAGCCCACCACAGCCCGTCCCAGCCCACCACAGCCCACCACGCCCCGTGCCAACCCACCAGAGCCCGTCCCAGCTCACCACAGCCCACCACAGCCCGTCCAGGACCACAAGAGGTCGTCCCAGCCCACCACTAACCCACCAAAGCCCGTCCCCGCCCACCACAGCCCGTCCCAGCCAACCACAGCGCACCACAGCCCGTCCCAACCCACCTGAGCCCGTCCCAGCTTACCACAGCCCACCAAAGCCCTTCCCAGCCCGTCCCAGCCCACCACAGCCCGTCCCAGCCCACCACGGCCGCCGCAGACCATCAGAGCCCGTCCCAGCCCACCACAATCCCGTCCCAGCCCACTATAGCCCGTCCCAGCCCACCACAGCCCGTCCCAGCCCACCACGGCCCACGAAAGCCCACCACAGCCCACCACAGCCCGTCCCAGCCCACCACAAGCCGTCCTAGCCCACCACAGACCTCCAGAGCCCGTCTCAGCTCACCACAGCCTATCCCAGCCCACCACGGCCCACCACAGCACACCACGGCCCACCGCAGCCTATCCCAACCCGTCCCAGCCCACCACGGCCCGTCCCAGCCCACCACGGGCCGTCCCAGCCCGTCCCAGCCCACGACAGCCCGTCTCAGCCCACCACAGCCCGTCCCAGCCCACGACAGCCCGTCCCAGCCCACCAGAGCCCACCACAGCTCGTCCCAGCCCACCACAGCCCACAAGAGCTTGTCACAGACCACCACAGCCCGCGCCCAGCCCAACACAGCCCACTACGGCCCACCACAGCCCGTCCCAGCCCACCACAGCCCGTCCCACCCCACCACAGCCCGTCCCAGCTCGTCCCAGACCACCACAGCCTCTCACAGCACACCACAGCCCGTAACAGCCCACCACAGCAAGTACCAGCCCGTCCCAGCCCACCACGGCCCGTCTCAGCTCACCACAACCCGTCCCAGACGACCACAGCCCACCACAGCCCACCACAGCCCACCACAGCCCGTCCCGGCCCACCACGGCCCGTCTCAGCTCACCACAGCCCGTCCCAGCCCACGAGAGTCCGTCCCAGCCTGTTTCAGCCCAGCACGGCTAACCACGGCCTGTCCCGGCCCACCACGGCCAACCACGGTCCACCACGGCCCACCAGAGCACACCACGGCCCACCACGGCCCTTCCCAGTCCACCACAGCCCACCACGGCCCATCGCAGCCCACCACGGCCCGTCCCAGCCCACCACGGCCCGTCCCAGCCCACCACAGCACGTCCCAGCCCACCACAGAGCACCACAGCTCGTCCCAGCGCACCACAGTATGTCCCAGACCACCAGAGCCCGTCCCAGCCCACCACAGCCCGTCCCAGCCCACCACAGCCCACCACGCCCCGTGCCAACCCACCAGAGCCCGTCCCAGCTCACCACAGCCCACCACAGCCCGTCCCAGACCACAAGAGGTAGTCCCAGCCCACCACTAACCCACCAAAGCCCGTCCCCGCCCACCACAGCCCGTCCCAGCCAACCACAGCGCACCACAGCCCGTCCCAACCCAACTGAGCCCGTCCCAGCTTACCACAGCCCACCACAGCCCGTCACAGCCCGTCCCAGCCCACCAGAGGTCGTCCCAGCTCACCACAACCCACCAAAGCCCTTCCCAGCCCGTCCCAGCCCACCACAGCCCGTCCCAGCCCACCACGGCCGCCGCAGACCATCAGAGCCCGTCCCAGCCCACCACAATCCCGTCCCAGTCCACTATAGCCCGTCCCAGCCCACCACAACCCGTTCTAGCTCACCACAACCCACCACAGCGCACCATAGCCCACCACAGCCCACCACAGCGCACCAGAGTCTGTCCCGGCCCACCAGAGCCTGTCCCAGCCCACCACAGCCCGTCCCAGCCCACCGCAGCCCGCCACGGCCCATCCCAGCCCACCACAGCCCATTCCAGACCACCAGAGCCCTTCCCAGTTCACCACAGCCCACCACAGCCCGTCCAATTTCACCACAGCCCGTCTCAGCTCACCACAACCCACCACAGCCCGCCCCAGCCCACCGCAGCCTATCCCAACCCGTCCCAGCCCACCACGGCCCGTCCCAGCCCACCACGGCCCGTCCCAGCCCGTCCCAGCCCACGACAGCTCGTCCCAGCCCACGACAGTCCGTCCCAGCCCACCAGAGCCCACCAGAGCCCACCACAGCTCGTCCCAGCCCACCACAGCCCACAAGAGCTTGTCACAGACCACCACAGCCCGTCCCAGCCCACCACAGCCCACTACGGCCCACCACAGCCTGTCCCAGCCCACCACAGCCCGTCCCAGCCCACCACAGCCCGTCCCAGCTCGTCCCAGACCACCACAGCCTCTCACAGCACACCACAGCCCGTAACAGCCCACCACAGCAAGTACCAGCCCGTCCCAGCCCACCACGGCCTGTCTCAGCCCACCACGGCCCGTCTCAGCTCACCACAACCCGTCCCAGACGACCACAGCCCGTCCCAGCCCACCACAGCCCGTCCCAGCCCACCACGGCCCGTCCCAGCCCACCACGGCCCGTCCCAGCCCACCACAGCCCGTCCCAGCCTGTTTCAGCCCACCACGGCTAACCACGGCCTGTCCCGGCCCACCACGGCCAACCACGGTCAACCATGGCCCACCAGAGCACACCACGGCCCACCACGGCCCTTCCCAGTCCACCACAGCCCACCACGGCCTGTCCCAGCCCACCACGGCCCGTCCCAGCCCACCACGGCCCGTCGCACCCCACCACGGCCCGTCCCAGCCCACCACGGCCCATCACAGCCCACCACAGTTCACCACAGCCCGTCCTAGCCCACCACGGCCCGTCCCAGCCCACCACGGACCACCACGGCCCATCTCAGCCCACCACAGCCTGTCCAAGCCCAGCACAGCCCTCCACAACCCTCCACAGCCCGTCCCAACCCTCCACAGCTCATCCCAGCCTACCACAGCCCGTCGCAGCCCAACACAGCTTATCCCAGCCCACCGAAACCCGTCCCAGCCCACCGCAACCCGTCCCAGCCCACCGCAGCCCACCACAGGTCACCACAGCCCACCACCGGTCACCACAGCCCACCACAGGTCACCACAGCCTGTTTCAGCCCACCACGGCAAACCACGGCGCACCACAGCCAACCACGGCCCGTCCCGGCCCACCACAGCCCGTCACAGCCCGTCCCAGCTCTCCACAACCCACCGCAGCCCGTCCCAGCCCACCACAGCCCGTCCCAGCCCACCACGGCCCACGAAAGCCCACCACAGCCCACCACAGCCCGTCCCAGCCCACCACAAGCCGTCCTAGCCCACCACAGACCTCCAGAGCCCGTCTCAGCTCACCACAGCCTATCCCAGCCCAACACGGCCCACCACAGCACACCACGGCCCACCACAGCCTATCCCAACCCGTCCCAGCCCACCACGGCCCGTCCCAGCCCACCACGGCCCGTCCCAGCCCACCACAGCCCGTCCCAGCCCACCACAGCCCACCACAGCTTTTCCCAGACCACCACAGCTCTTCCCAGCCCACCATAACCAACCACAGCCTATCCCAGCTGATCCCAGCCTACCACAGCCCGTCCCATCACTCCACAGCCCACCACTGCCCGTCCCAGCCAACCACGGCCCATCTCAGCCCACCACAGCCTGTCCAAGCCCAGCACAGCCCTCCACAACCCTCCACAGCCCGTCCCAACCCTCCACAGCTCATCCCAGCCTACCACAGCCCGTCGCAGCCCAACACAGCTTATCCCAGCCCACCGAAACCCGTCCCAGCCCACCGCAACCCGTCCCAGCCCACCACAGCCCACCACAGTTCACCACAGCCCACCACCGGTCACCACAGCCCACCACAGGTCACCACAGCCTGTTTCAGCCCACCACGGCAAACCACGGCCCGTCCCAGCCCACCACAGCCCGCCATGGCCCACCACAGCTCGTCCCAGATAAACACGGCGCACCACAGCCCACCACGGCCCGTCCCGGCCCACCACAGCCCGTCCCAGCACACCACAGCCCACCACAGCCCATCACAGCCCACCACAGCCCGTCCCAGCTTACCACAGCCCACGACAGACCGTCGCAGCCCACCACAGCCCGTCACAGCCCACCACAGCCCGTCCCAGCTCTCCACAACCCACCGCAGCCCGTCCCAGCCCACCACAGCCCGTCCCAGCCCACCACGGCCCACGAAAGCCCACCACAGCCCACCACAGCCCGTCCCAGCCCACCACAAGACGTCCTAGCCCACCACAGACCTCCAGAGCCCGTCTCAGCTCACCACAGCCTATCCCAGCCCACCACGGCCCACCACAGCACACCACGGCCCACCGCAGCCTATCCCAACCCGTCCCAGCCCACCACGGCCCGTCCCAGCCCACCACGGCCCGTCCCAGCCCACCACGGCTCGTCCCAGCCCGTCCCAGCCCACGACAGCCCGTCCCAGCCCATGACAGCCCGTCCCAGCCCACCAGAGCCCACCAGAGCCCACCACAGCTCGTCCCAGCCCACCACAGCCCACAAGAGCTTGTCACAGACCACTACAGCCCGTCCCTGCCCACCACAGCCCGTCCCAGCCCTCCACAGCCCGTCCCAGCCCACCACAGCCCGTCCCAGCCCACCACAGCCCATCCCAGCCCGTCCCAGCCCACCACGGCCCGTCCCAGCCCACCACAGCCCGTCCCAGCCCACCAGAGCCCGTCCCAGCCTGTTTCAGCCCACCACGGCTAACCACGGCCTGTCCCGGCCCACCACGGCCAACCACAGTCCACCATGGCCCACCAGAGCACACCACGGCCCACCACGGCCCTTCCCAGTCCACCACAGCCCACCACAGCCTGTCCCAGCCCACCACGGCCCGTCCCAGCCCACCACGGCCCGTCCCAGCCCACCACGGCCCACCCCAGCCCACCACGGCTCGTCCCAGCCCACCACGGCCCGTCCCAGCCCACCACGGCCCATCACAGCCCACCACAGTTCACCACAGCCCGTCCTAGCCCAGCACGGCCCGTCCCAGCCCACCACGGACCACCACGGCCCATCTCAGCCCAGCACAGCCTGTCCAAGCCCAGCACAGCCCTCCACAACCCTCCACAGCCCGTCCCAACCCTCCACAGCTCATCCCAGCCTACCACAGCCCGTCGCAGCCCAACACAGCTTATCCCAGCCCACCGAAACCCGTCCCAGCCCACCGCAACCCGTCCAAGCCCACCACAGCCCACCACAGGTCACCACAGCCCACCACCGGTCACCACAGCCTGTTTCAGCCCACCACGGCAAACCACGGCCCGTCCCAGCCCACCACGGCCCGTCCCAGCCCACCACAGCTCGTCCCAGATAAACACGGCGCACCACAGCCCACCACAGCCCATCACAGCCCACCACAGCCCGTCCCAGCTTACCACAGCCCACCACAGACCGTCCCAGCCCACCACAACCTGTCCCAGCCCCTCCCAGCCCGTCTAGGCCCACCACAGCCTGTCCCAGCCTGTCCCAGCTCGTCCAAGCCTGTCCCAGACCCCCAGAGCCCGTCGCAGCCCACCACAGCCCGTCACAGCCCGTCCCAGCTCTCCACAACCCACCGCAGCCCGTCCCAGCCCACCACAGCCCGTCCCAGCCCACCACGGCCCACGAAAGCCCACCACAGCCCACCACGGCCCACCACAGCCCGTCCCAGCCCACCACAAGCCGTCCTAGCCCACCACAGACCTCCAGAGCCCGTGTCAGCTCACCACAGCCTATCCCAGCCCACCACGGCCCACCGCAGCCTATCCCAACCTGTCCCAGCCCACCACGGCCCGTCCCAGCCCACCACAGCCCGTCCCAGCCCACTACGGCCCGTCCCAGCCCACCACGGCCCGTCCCAGCCTACCACGGCCCGTCCCAGCCCACCACGGCCCGTCCCAGCCCACCACGGCCCATCACAGCCCACCACAGTTCACCACAGCCCGTCCTAGCCCAGCACGGCCCGTCCCAGCCCACCACGGACCACCACGGCCCATCTCAGCCCACCACAGCCTGTCCAAGCCCAGCACAGCCCTCCACAACCCTCCACAGCCTGTCCCAACCCTCCACAGCTCATCCCAGCCTACCACAGCCCGTCGCAGCCCAACACAGCTTATCCCAGCCCACCGCAACCCGTCCCAGCCCACCGCAACCCGTCCCAGCCCACCACAGCCCACCACCGGTCACCACAGCCCACCACAGGTCACCACAGCCTGTTTCAGCCCACCACGACAAACCACGGGCCGTCCCAGCCCACCACGGCCCGCCATGGCCCACCACAGCTCGTCCCAGATAAACACGGCGCACCACAGCCCACCATGGCCCGTCCCGGCCCACCACAGCCCGTCCCAGCTCGTCCCAGACCACCACAGCCCACCACAGCCCGTAACAGCCCACCACAGCAAGTACCAGCCCGTCCCAGCCCACCACGGCCCGTCTCAGCTTACCACAGCCCACCACAGACCGTCCCAGCCCACCACATCCCGTCCCAGCCCCTCCCAGCCCGTCTCAGCCCACCACAGCCTGTCCCAGCCTGTCCCAGCTCGTCCAAGCCTGTCCCAGACCCCCAGAGACCGTCGCAGCCCACCACAGCCCGTCACAGCCCGTCCCAGCTCTCCACAACCCACCGCAGCCCGTCCCAGCCCACCACAGCCCGTCCCTGCCCACCACAGCCCACTACGGCCCACCACAGCCCGTCCCAACCCACCACAGCCCGTCCCAGCCCACCACAGCCCGTCCCAGCCCACCACAGCCCGTCCCAGCTCGTCCCAGACCACCACAGCCTCTCACAGCACACCACAGCCCGTAACAGCCCACCACAGCAAGTACCAGCCCGTCCCAGCCCACCAGGGCCCGTCTCAGCCCACCACGGCCCGTCTCAGCCCACCACGGCCTGTCTCAGCTCACCACAACCCGTCCCAGACGACCACAGCCCGTCCCAGCCCACCACAGCCCACCACAGCCCGTCCCAGCCCACCACAGTCCGTCCCAGCCCACCACAGCCCGTCCCAGCCCACCAGAGCCTGTCCCAGCCTGTTTCAGCCCACCACAGCTAACCACGGCCTGTCCCGGCCCACCACGGCCAACCACGGTCCACCATGGCCCACCAGAGCACACCACGGTCCACCACGGCCCTTCCCAGTCCACCACAGCCCACCACAGCCTGTCCCAGCCCACCACGGCCCGTCCCAGCCCACCACGGCCCGTCGCAGCCCACCACGGCCCGTCCCAGCCCACCACGGCCCGTCCCAGCCCACCACGGCCCGTCCAAGCCCACCACGGCCCATCACAGCCCACCACGGCTCGTCCCAGCCCACCACGGCCCGTCCCAGCCCACCACGGCCCATCACAGCCCACCACAGTTCACCACAGCCCGTCCTAGCCCAGCACGGCCCGTCCCAGCCCACCACGGACCACCACGGCCCATCTCAGCCCACCACAGCCTGTCCAAGCCCAGCACAGCCCTCCACAACCCTCCACAGCCCGTCCCAACCCTCCACAGCTCATCCCAGCCTACCACAGCCCGTCGCAGCCCAACACAGCTTATCCCAGCCCACCGAAACCCGTCCCAGCCCACCACGGCCCGTCCCGGCCCACCACAGCCCATCCCAGCACACCACAGCCCACCACAGCCCATCACAGCCCACCACAGCCCGTCCCAGCACACCACAGCCCACCACAGACTGTCCCAGCCCACCACAGACCGTCCCAGCCCACCACAGCCTCTCACAGCCCACCACAGCCTGTCCCAGCCCACCACTGCCCGTCCCAGCCCACCACTGCCCGTCCCAGCCCGTCCCAGCCCGTCCCAGCCCACCACAGCCCACCACAGCCCACCACAGGCCACCGCAGGCCATCCCAGCCCAAAACAGACGGTGTCAGCCAACCACAGCCCGTCGAGCCCACCACAGCCCGTCCCAGCCCTCCACAGCCCGTCCCAGCCCTCCACAGCCCACCACAGCCCGTCCCAGGTCACTACAGCCCGTCCCAGCCTACAACAGCCCACCACGGCTCACCACGGCCCACTACGGCCCACCACGGCCAATGACGGCCCGCCACAGCCCGCCACAGACTGTCCCGGCCTGCCAAAGCCCATCCCAGCACACCACAGCCCGACCCAGCCCACCACAGCCTGTCACAGCCCACCACAGCCCGTCCCAGCCGACCACAGCCCGTCCAAGCCCACCACAGCCCGTCCCAGCCCACCACAGCCCGTCCCAGCCCACCACAGCACACCACAGCCCACCACAGCCCGTCCCAGCCCACCACAGCCCGTCCCAGCCCACCACAGGCCACTACAGCAAACCACAGCCTACCGCAGACCACCACAGCCCGTCTCAGCCCACCACAGCCCACCACAACTTGTCCCAGCCCTCCACAGCCCTTTTCAGCCCACCACAGCCCATCCCAGCCAACCACAGCCCATCCCAGCCCACCACAGCCCGTCCCAGCCCTTCCCAGCCCACCACAGCGCGTCCCAGCCCACCACGGCCTGTTCCAGCCCACCAGAGACCGTCCCAGTCCACCAGAGCCCGTCCCAAGCTACCACAGCTTCTCCCGGCCCACCATAGCCCGTCCCAGCACACCACAGCCCGTCCCAGCCCACCACGGCCCGTTCCAACTCACCAGAGCACGTCTCAGCCCACCACAGCCTGACCCAGCCTGTCCCAGCCCACCACAGCCCGTCCCAGCCTGTCCCAGCTCACCACATCCCACCACAGCCCGTCCCAGCCCACCACAGCCCGTCTTAGCCCGACCCAGCCCCCCACAGCCCGTCCCAACCCACCACAGCTCACCACGGCCCGTCCCAGCCCACAACAGCCCACCACAACCCACCACAGCCCGTCCCAGCCCACCACGACCCGTCCCAGCCCACCACGGCCCGTCCCAGCCCACCACGACCCGTCCCAGCCCACCACGGCCCGTCCCAGCCCGTCCCAGCCCACCACAGCCCGACCCAGCCCACCACGGCCCATCCCAGCCCACCACAGCCCGTCCCAGCCCACCACAGCCCTTCCCAGCCCACCACAGCCCATCCCAGCACACCACAGCCTACCATAGCACGTACCGGCCCACCACAGCCCGTCCCAGCCCACCACAGCCCATCCCAGCACACCACAGCCCGTCCCAGCCCACCACAGCGCGTCCATGCCCACCACAGCCCGTCCCAGCCCACCACAGAGCGTCCCAGACCACCACAGCCCGTCCAGCCCACCACAGCCCGTCCCAGCCCACCACAGCGCGTCCCAGCCCACCACAGCGCGTCCCAGCCCACCACAGCACGTCCCAGCCCACCACAGCCCGTCCCAGCACACCACAGCCTACAACAGCACGTCTCGGCCCACCAAAGCCTGTCCCAGCCCACTACGGTCCACCACGGCCCGTCCAGGCCCACCGTGGTCCGTCCCGGCCCATCGTGGCCCACCTCAGCCCACCACAGTCCGTCCCAGCCCACCACAGCCCGTCCCAGCCCACCACAGCCCGTCCCAGCCCGTCCCAGCTCGTCCCAGCCCACCACAGGCCTTCCCAGCCCCTTCCAGACCCCCAGAGCCGGCCCAGCCCGTTTCAGCCCGTCCCAGACCGTCTCAGCTCACCACACCCCACCACAGCCCATCCCAGCCCACCACGGCCTGTTCCAGCCCACCAGAGCCCGTCCCAACCTACCACAGCTTGTCCCGGCTCACCATAGCCCGTCCCAGCCCACCACAACCCGTCCCAGCCCACTGCGGCCCGTCCCAGCCCACCACAACCTGTCCCAGCCCACAACGGCCCACCACAGCCCACCACAGCCCGTCCCAGCCCACCAAAATTCGTCCCAGTGCACCACAGCGCGTCCCAGCCCACCACAGCCCGTCCCAGCCTACCACAGCCCGTCCCGGCACACCACAGCCCGTCCCGGCACACCACAGCTCGTCCCGTCCCACCACAGCCCGTCCCGGCACACCACAGCCTACCACAGCCCGTCCCAGCCCACCACAGCCCTTCCCAGCCCACCACAGGCCACTACAGCACACCACAGGCTACCGTAGACCACCACAGCCCGTCGCAGCCCACCACAGCCTGTCCCGTCCCACCACAGCCCACCACAGCCCGTCCCAGCCCGCCACAGCCCGTCCCAGCCCACCACAGGCCACTACAGCACACCACAGGCTACCGTAGACCACCACAGCCCGTCCCAGCCCACCACAGCCTGTCCCGTCCCACCACAGCCCACCACAGCCCGTCCCAGCCCGCCACAGCCCGTCCCAGCCCACCACAGCCCACCATAGCCCAATACAGCCCACCACAGCCCGTCCCAGCCCATCTCAGCTCACCACAATTCACCACAACCCGTCCAAGCCCACCACAGCCCATTTACAGCTCGTTCCAGCCCGTTCCAGCCCAGCAGAGCCCGTTCCAGCCCACCAGAGCCCACCAAAGCCCCATCCCTGCCCAACACAGCCCGTCCCCGCTCACCACAGCCCGTCCCAGGCCACCACAGCCCTTCCCTGCTCACCACAGCCTGTCCCCGCCCACCCACAACTTGAACCCGGCCCACTACAGCCCGGCCCGGCCCACCACGGCCCGTCACGGCCAACCAAGGCCAGTCCTGGCCCACCACGGGCCCGTCCCAGCCCACCACAGCTTGTCCCAGCCCACCACGTCCGACCACAGCCCACCACGGCCCACCACAACCCACCACGGCTTACCACAGCCCACCACAGTTCACCACGGCACACCACGGCACGTCATAGCCCACCACAGCGCGTCCCAGCCCACCACAGCCCGTCCCAGCCTACCACAGCCCGTCCCGTCCCACCACAGCCCGTCCCGGCACACCACAGCTCGTCCCGTCCCACCACAGCCCGTCCCGGCACACCACAGCCTACCACAAGCCCGTCCCAGCCCACCACAGCCCGTCCCAGCCCACCACAGGCCACTACAGCACACCACAGGCTACCGTAGACCACCACAGCCCGTCGCAGCCCACCACAGCCTGTCCCGTCCCACCACAGCCCACCACAGCCCGTCCCAGCCCGCCACAGCCCGTCCCAGCCCACCACAGGCCACTACAGCACACCACAGGCTATCGTAGACCACCAACAGCCCGTCCCAGCCCACCACAGCCTGTCCCGTCCCACCACAGCCCACCACAGCCCGTCCCAGCCCGCCACAGCCCGTCCCAGCCCACCACAGCCCACCATAGCCCAATACAGCCCACCAAAGCCCGTCCCAGCCCATCTCAGCTCACCACAATTCACCACAACCCGTCCAAGCCCACCACAGCCCATTACAGCTCGTTCCAGCCCGTTCCAGCCCAGCAGAGCCCGTTCCAGCCCACCCAGAGCCCACCAAGCCCGTCCCCCCGCCCAACACAGCCCGTCCCCGCTCAACACAGCCCGTCCCAGGCCACCACAGCCCTTCCCTGCTCACCACAGCCTGTCCCCCGCCCACCACAACTTGACCCGGCCCACTACAGCCCGGCCCGGCCCACCACGGCCCGTCACGGCCAACCAAGGCCAGTCCTGGCCCACCACGGCCCGTCCCAGCCCACCACAGCTTGTCCCAGCTCACCACGTCCGACCACAGCCCACCACGGCCCACCCACAACCCACCACGGCTTACCACAGCCCACCACAGTTCACCACGGCACACCACGGCACGTCATAGCCCACCACAGCCTGTCCCAGCCCACCACGGCCCACCACAGCCCGTCCCAGCCAAACACAGTCTGTCCCAGCCCGTCCCAGCTCGTCCCAGCCCACCACAGGCCTTCCCAGCCCCTCCCAGACCCCCAGAGCCGGCCCAGCCCGTTTCAGCCCCTCCCAGACCGTCTCAGCTCACCACACCCCACCACAGCCCATCCCAGCCCACCACGGCCTGTTCCAGCCCAGCAGAGGCCGTTCCAGTCCACCAGAGCCCGTCCCAACCTACCACAGCTTGTCCCGGCCCACCATAGCCCGTTCCAGCCCACCACAGCCCGTCCCAGCCCACTGCGACCCGTCCCAGCCCACCACAGCCCGTCTTAGCCAGACCCAGCCCCCCACAGCCCGTCCCAACCCACCACAGTTCACCACGGTCCGTCCCAGCCCACAACGGCCCACCACGGCTCACCACAGCCCGTCCCAGCCCACCACAATTCTTCCCAGTGCACCACAGCGCGTCCCAGCCCACCATAGCCCGTCCCGGCACACACCACAGCCCGTCCCGGCACACCACAGCCTACCACAGCCCGTCCCGTCCCAACACAGCCCGTCCCGTCCCACCACAGCCCGTCCCGTCCCACCACAGCCCGTCCCATCCCACCACAGCCCGTCCCAGCCCACCACAGCCCGTCTCAGCACACCACAGCTCGTCTCAGCACACCACAGCCCGTCCCGTCCCACCACAGCCCGTCCCAGCCCACCACAGGCCACTACAGCACACCACAGGCTACCGTAGACCACCACAGCCCGTCCCAGCCCACCACAGCCCGTCCCGTCCCACCACAGCCCACCACAGCCCGTCCCAGCCTGCCACAGCCCGTCCCAGCCCGCCACAGCCCAATACAGCCCACCACAGCCCAAAACAGCCCGCCACCAGCCCGTCTCAGCTCACCACAACCCACCACAGCCCGTCCAAGCCCACCACAGCCCATTACAGCTTACCACAGCCCGTCCCCAGCCCACCAGACCCCGTTCCAGCCCACCAGAGCCCACCAAAGCCCGTCCCCGCCCACCACAGCCCGTCCCCGCTCACCACAGCCCGTCCCAGCCCGTCCCAGGCGACCACAGCCCTTCCCTGCTCACCACAGCCCGTCCCCCGCCCACCACAACTTGTCCCCGCCCACTACAGCCCGTCCCGGCCCACCACGGCCCGTCCCGGCCCACCTGTGTTAGGAACAGTATCTCACCTTCTTGATTTTGGCATCTCCTTTCACTATGATGTTCTTGTGGAACTGTTTGCAGATGGGGACAGAAATAGAAAAGCTGTTTTCAACCTAAGGGAGAAAGGAAGGGAGACATGAAGATTACACTGTCGTGGCAAGGGAGGCCCGACTTCAGGAGCTCTGATAAACGAGCTTTTGAAAACAGGCTTAGACCCAAGGAAGTTCTCTATACGAGGGACTTTTGTAAGACTAAACAAAGGCAAGGACGTTCCCCTATAGCCTTCCCATAACAGGTACTACCCCCTGCCTCCATTCAGCCAAAACAGCGCCGACAGCTCCCTCCTCTTGAGGTGTTTTAGCTCTACCCAAGCCAGTAGAGCTCTGCTTTGCCCCAGGGTTATCCAGGCACGTAGCAGGGAAGAGCAGGCAGACCTCCTTACCAGGTCTGCCACCATCTTTTCCATCGCAGCCCACCACAGCCCGTCTCAGCTCACCACAGCCCTTCCCAGCCCTCCACACCCACCACAGCCCGTCCCAGCCCGTACCAGCCCACCACAGCCCGTCCCACCCCACCACGGCCCATCCCAGCCCCCCACGGCCCGTCCCGGCCCGTCCCGGCCCACCACGGCCCACCAGAGCCAGTCCCGGCCTATCCCAGCCCGTCTCGTCCCGTCCCAGCTCGTCCCGTCCCGTCCCAGAACAGCCCGTCCCGTCCCAACCCACCACAACCCGTCCCGTCCCTTCCCACCACAGCCCGTCCCCGCCAACCACAGCCCGTCCCAGCTCGTCCCGTCCCGTCCCAGGCCTTCCCAGCCCACCGCAGCCCGTCCCAGCCCGTCACAGCTCGTCCAAGCCCGTCCCAGGCCTTCCCAGCCCACCCCAGCCCGTCCCAGCCCACCGTAGCCCGTCCCCGCCCACCGCAGCCCGTCCCGTCCCAGCCCACCACAACCCGTCCCGTCCCTTCCCAGCACAGCCCGTCCCAGCCTGTCCCGTCCCGTCCCAGCTCGTCCCGTCCCGTCCCAGGCCTTCCCAGCCCACCGCAGCCCGTCCCAGCCCGTCACAGCTCGTCCAAGCCCGTCCCAGCCCACCACGGCCCGTCCAAGCCCACCACAGACAACCACAGTTCATCCCAGCCCGCCACGGCCCGGCGCGGCCCGGCCCGCCACGGCCCGGCCCGGCTTGCCACAGCCCGTCCCGGCCCGCCACAGCCTGTCCCAGCCCACCACAGCCTGTCCCAGCCACCACAGACCGTCGCAGCTCACCACAGACCGTCGCAGCTCACCACAGACCACCACAGCCCTTCCAAGGCGTCCCAGCCCATCCCAGCCCAACACAGCCCGTCCCAGCCCACCACAGCCCGTCCCCGCCCAACACAGCTTGTCCCAGCCCGTCCTGGACCACGACAGCCCGTCCTGGACCACGACAGCCCGTCCCAGCCCGTACCAGCCCACCACAGCCCGTCCCACCCCACCACGGCCCATCCCAGCCCCCCACGGCCCGTCCCGGTCCGTCCCGGCCCACCACGGCCCACCAGAGCCAGTCCCGGCCTATCCCAGCCCGTCTCGTCCCGTCCCAGCTCGTCCCGTCCCGTCCCAGAACAGCCCGTCCCGTCCCAACCCACCACAACCCGTCCCGTCCCTTCCCACCACAGCCCGTCCCCGCCAACCACAGCCCGTCCCAGCTCGTCCCGTCCCGTCCCAGGCCTTCCCAGCCCACCGCAGCCCGTCCCAGCCCGTCACAGCTCGTCCAAGCCCGTCCCAGGCCTTCCCAGCCCACCCCAGCCCGTCCCAGCCCACCGTAGCCCGTCCCCGCCCACCGCAGCCCGTCCCCGCCCACCACAGCCCTTCCCCGCCCACCGCAGCCCTTCCCCGCCCACCGCAGCCCTTCCCCGCGCACCACAGCCCGTCCCCGCCCACCGCAGCCCGTCCCCGCCCACCGCAGCCCGTCCCCGCCCACCACAGCCCGTCCCCGCCCACCTTAGCTCGTCCCAGACCACCGCAGCCCGTCCCAACCCATCGCAGCCCGTCCCAGCCCGTCCCAGCCCACCGCAGCCCGTCCCAGCCCACCTTAGCTCGTCCCAGCCCACCACAGCCCGTCCCAGCCCACCACAGCCCGTCCCAGCCCGTCCCAGCCCACCGCAGCCCGTCCCAGTCCACCGCAGCCCGTCCCAGCCAACCACAGCCCCTTCCAGCTGTCCCAGCAAATCCCAGCCCACCATAGCCCGTCTCAGTTCACCACAGCGCGTCCCAGTCCACCACACCCACCACAGCCCGTCCCAGCCCAATCCAGCCCACCAAAGCCCACCGCAGCCCGGTCCCAGCCCACCACACCCCACCGCAGCCGGTCCCAGCCCACCACACCCCACCGCAGCCCGTCCCAGCCCAACCACAGCCCGTTCCAGACGACCAGAGCCCACCACAGCCCACCACAGAATGTCTCAGCCTATCCCAGCCTGTCCCAGCCCGTTCCAGCCCGTCCCAGCCCACCACGGCCCGTCCCAGCCCACCACGGCCCGTCCCAGCCCACCACAGCCCGTCCCAGCCCACCACGGCCCGTCCCAGCCCGTGCCAGCCAAACACAGTCCACCACAGCCCGTGCCAGCCTGTCCCAGCCCACTACAGCGCGTTCCAGCCCACCACAGCCCACCACAACCCGTCCCAGCCCACCACAGCCCACCACAGCTTGTCCCAGACCACCACAGCCCGTTCCAGCCCACCACAGCTCACCACAGACCGTCCCAGCCCACCAGAGCCCGTCCCAGCTTACCACAGCCCACCACAGCCAACCACGGCCTCTCCCAGCCCGTCCCAGCCCACCACAGCCCATCCCAGCCAACCACAGCCCGTCCCAGCCCACCACAGCCCGTCCCAGCCTTTCCCAGCCCACCACAGACCATCCCGGCCCACCACGGCCCACCACAGCCCACCGCAGTCCGTCCCAGCCCAGCACAGCCCGTCCCAGCCCAGCACAGCCCGTCCCAGCCCATCCCAGCCCACCACAGCCCACCACCGCCACCCACAGCCCACCACGGCCACCCACAGCCCACCACAGCCCACCACAGCCCGTCCAGACCAACACAGCATGTCCCAGCCCTCCACAGCCCGCCACAGACCATCTCAGCCCACCACAGCCCGTCCCAGCTCACCATAGCCCACCACAGCCCGTCCCGGCCCCCACCGTGCGTCCTTGCCCACCACAGCCCGTCCCAGCACACCACAGCCCATCCCCGCATACCACAGCCCGTCCCAGCGCACCACAGCCCATCCCAGCCTGCCACAGCCCACCACAGACCGTCCCAACCCACCGCAGGCCGTCCCAGCCCACCGCAGCCGGTCCCAGCCCGTCCCAGCCCACCGCAACCCGTCCCAGCCCATCGCAGCCCGTCCCCGCTCACCACAGCCCGTCCCAGCCCACCGCAGCCCGTCCCAGCCCACCGCAGCCCGTCCCAGCCCACCACAACCCGTCCCAGCCCACCGCAACCCGTCCCAGCCCACCGCAGCCCATCACAGACCACCACAGCCTTTCACAGCCCACCACAGCTCACCACAGGTCACGACACCCCACCACAGCCCGCCACAGCCCTCCACAGCCCTCCACAGCCCAACCCAGCCTACCACAGCTTATCCCAGCACACCACAGCCCGTCACAGACCACCACAGCCCACCACAGGCCACCACGGCCCGTCTCAGCCTACTACAGCCCACCACAGCCCGTCCCAGCCCATCACATATGATCCCAGCAAACCACAGCCCGTCCCAGCCTACCGCAGCCCGTCCCAGCCAACACAGCCCGTCCCAGCCCACCACAGCCCGTCCCAGCGCACCACAGCTTATCGCAGTCCACCACAGCCCGTCCCAGCCATTCACACATGACCCCAGCAAACCACAGCCCGTCCCAGCACACCGCAGCCCGTCCCAGCCCACCACAGCCCGTCCCAGCCTGTCCAAGCCCGTCCCAGCCCACCACAGCCCTTCCCAGCACACCACAGCCCGTCCCAGACCGTCCCAGACCGTCCCAGCCCATCTCAGCCCACCACAGCTTGTCCAAGCCCAGCACAGCCCTCCACAACCCTCCACAGCCCGTCCCAACCCTCCACAGCTCATCCCAGCCTACCACAGCCCGTCGCAGCCCAACACAGCTTATCCCAGCCCACCGCAGCCCGTCCCAGCCCACCGCAGCCCGTCCTAGCCCACCGAAACCCGTCCCAGCCCACCGCAACCCGTCCCAGCCCACCACAGCCCACCACAGGTCACCACAGCCCACCACCGGTCACCACAGCCCACCACCGGTCACCACAGCCCACCACAGGTCACCACAGCCTGTTTCAGCCCACCAGGGCAAACCACGGCCCGTCGCAGCCCACCACGGCCCGTCCCAGCCCACCACGGCCCATCACAGCCCACCACAGTTCACCACAGCCCGTCCTAGCCCAGCACGGCCCGTCCCAGCGCACCACGGACCACCACGGCCCATCTCAGCCCACCACAGCCTGTCCAAGCCCAGCACAGCCCTCCACAACCCTCCACAGCCCGTCCCAACCCTCCACAGCTCATCCCAGCCTACCACAGCCCGTCGCAGCCCAACACAGCTTATCCCAGCCCACCGCAGCCCGTCCCAGCCCACCGCAGCCCGTCCTAGCCCACCGCAACCCGTCCCAGCCCACCACAGCCCACCACAGGTCACCACAGCCCACCACCGGTCACCACAGCCCACCACCGGTCACCACAGCCCACCACAGGTCACCACAGCCTGTTTCAGCCCACCAGGGCAAACCACGGCCCGTCGCAGCCCACCACGGCCCGTCCCAGCCCACCACGGCCCATCACAGCCCACCACAGTTCACCACAGCCCGTCCTAGCCCAGCACGGCCCGTCCCAGCGCACCACGGACCACCACGGCCCATCTCAGCCCACCACAGCCTGTCCAAGCCCAGCACAGCCCTCCACAACCCTCCACAGCCCGTCCCAACCCTCCACAGCTCATCCCAGCCTACCACAGCCCGTCGCAGCCCAACACAGCTTATCCCAGCCCACCGCAGCCCGTCCCAGCCCACCGCAGCCCGTCCTAGCCCACCGCAACCCGTCCCAGCCCACCGCAACCCGTCCCAGCCCACCACAGCCCACCACAGGTCACCACAGCCCACCACCAGTCACCACAGCCCACCACCGGTCACCACAGCCCACCACAGGTCACCACAGCCTGTTTCAGCCCACCACGGCAAACCACGGCCCGTCCCAGCCCACCACG
Organism: Falco biarmicus; assembly: GCF_023638135.1. Taxonomy (NCBI): domain Eukaryota; kingdom Metazoa; phylum Chordata; class Aves; order Falconiformes; family Falconidae; genus Falco; species Falco biarmicus. The sequence continues at coordinate 96,917 of NW_026611797.1, forward strand.
GCCCGCCATGGCCCACCACAGCTCGTCCCAGATAAACAAGGCGCACCACAGCCCACCACAGCCCGTCCCGGCCCACCACAGCCCGTCCCAGCTTACCACAGCCCACCACAGACCGTCCCAGCCCACCACAGACCGTCCCAGCCCACCACAGCCGTCCCAGCCCACCACTGCCCGTCCCAGCCCACCACTGCCCGTCCCAGCCCATCCCAGCCCGTCCCAACCCTCCAAAGCCCGTCCCAGCACACCACAGCCCACCACAGCCCATCACAGCCCACCACAGCCCGTCCCAGCTTACCACAGCCCACACCACACCGTCCCAGCCCACCACAGACCGTCCCAGCCCACCACAGCCCGTCCCAGCCCACCACAGCCCGTTCCAGCCCACCACTGCCCGTCCCAGCCCACCACAGCCCGTTCCAGCCCACCACTGCCCGTCACAGCCCACCACTGCCCGTCCCAGCCCGTCCCAGCCCGTCCCAACCCACCACAGCCCGTCCCAGCCCACCACAGCCCACCACAGCCCACCGCAGCCCAGCCCAGCCCACCACGGCCCGTCCCAGCCCGTGCCAACCCGTCACAACACACCACAGCCCACCACAGCCCGTCCCTACCCACCACAGCGTGTCCCAACCCACCACAGCCCACCACTAGCCCTTCAGAACCCACCACAGCCCACCACAGCCCGTCCCAGCCCACCACAGCACGTCCCAGGCCACCACAGACCACCACAGCCCACCACAGCCCGTGCCAGCCCACCACAGCCCGCCTCAGCCCACTACAGCCCGTCCCAGCCCACCACAGCCCGTCCCAGCCCACCACAGCCCACCACAGCTTGTCCCAGACCACCACAGCTCTTCCCAGCGCACCATAACCAACCACAGCCTATCCCAGCCGATCCCAGCCCACCACAGCCCGTCCCATCACACCACAGCCCATCCCAGCCCACCGCAACCCGTCCCAGCCCACCACAGCCCGCCCCAGCCCACCACAGCCCGCCCCAGCCCACCACAGCCCACCACCGGTCACCACAGCCCACCACAGGTCACACAGCCTGTTTCAGCCCACCACGGCAAACCACAGCCCGTCCCAGCCCACCACGGCCCGCCATGGCCCACCACAGCTCGTCCCAGATAAACACGGCGCACCACAGCCCACCACAGCCCGTCCCAGCCCACCACAGCCCGTCCCAGCTCGTCCCAGACCACCACAGCCTCTCACAGCACATCACAGCCCGTAACAGCCCACCACAGCAAGTACCAGCCCGTCCCAGCCCACCACGGCCCGTCTCAGCCCACCACGGCCCGTCCCAGCCCACCACAGCCCACCACAGCCCGTCCCAGCCCACCACGGCCCGTCCCAGCCCACCACATCCCGTCCCAGCCCACCAGAGCCCGTCCCAGCCTGTTTCAGCCCACCACGGCTAACCACGGCCTGTCCCGGCCCACCACGGCCAACCACGGTCCACCATGGCCCACCAGAGCACACCACGGCCCACCACGGCCCTTCCCAGTCCACCACAGCCCACCACAGCCTGTCCCAGCCCACCACGGCCCGTCCCAGCCCACCACGGCCCGTCGCAGCCCACCACGGCCCGTCGCACCCCACCACGGCCCATCCCAGCCCACCACGGCCCATCACAGCCCACCACAGTTCACCACAGCCCGTCCTAGCCCAGCACGGCCCGTCCCAGCGCACCACGGACCACCACGGCCCATCTCAGCCCACCACAGCCTGTCCAAGCCCAGCACAGCCCTCCACAACCCTCCACAGCCCGTCCCAACCCTCCACAGCTCATCCCAGCCTACCACAGCCCGTCGCAGCCCAACACAGCTTATCCCAGCCCACCGCAGCCCGTCCCAGCCCACCGCAGCCCGTCCTAGCCCACCGAAACCCGTCCCAGCCCACCGCAACCCGTCCCAGCCCACCACAGCCCACCACAGGTCACCACAGCCCACCACCGGTCACCACAGCCCACCACCGGTCACCACAGCCCACCACAGGTCACCACAGCCTGTTTCAGCCCACCACGGCAAACCACGGCCCGTCGCAGCCCACCACGGCCCGTCCCAGCCCACCACGGCCCATCACAGCCCACCACAGTTCACCACAGCCCGTCCTAGCCCAGCACGGCCCGTCCCAGCGCACCACGGACCACCACGGCCCATCTCAGCCCACCACAGCCTGTCCAAGCCCAGCACAGCCCTCCACAACCCTCCACAGCCCGTCCCAACCCTCCACAGCTCATCCCAGCCTACCACAGCCCGTCGCAGCCCAACACAGCTTATCCCAGCCCACCGCAGCCCGTCCCAGCCCACCGCAGCCCGTCCTAGCCCACCGCAACCCGTCCCAGCCCACCACAGCCCACCACAGGTCACCACAGCCCACCACCGGTCACCACAGCCCACCACCGGTCACCACAGCCCACCACAGGTCACCACAGCCTGTTTCAGCCCACCACGGCAAACCACAGCCCGTCCCAGCCCACCACGGCCCGCCATGGCCCACCACAGCTCGTCCCAGATAAACAAGGCGCACCACAGCCCACCACAGCCCGTCCCGGCCCACCACAGCCCGTCCCAGCTTACCACAGCCCACCACAGACCGTCCCAGCCCACCACAGACCGTCCCAGCCCACCACAGCCGTCCCAGCCCACCACTGCCCGTCCCAGCCCACCACTGCCCGTCCCAGCCCATCCCAGCCCGTCCCAACCCTCCAAAGCCCGTCCCAGCACACCACAGCCCACCACAGCCCATCACAGCCCACCACAGCCCGTCCCAGCTTACCACAGCCCACACCACACCGTCCCAGCCCACCACAGACCGTCCCAGCCCACCACAGCCCGTCCCAGCCCACCACAGCCCGTTCCAGCCCACCACTGCCCGTCCCAGCCCACCACAGCCCGTTCCAGCCCACCACTGCCCGTCACAGCCCACCACTGCCCGTCCCAGCCCGTCCCAGCCCGTCCCAACCCACCACAGCCTGTCCCAGCCCACCACAGCCCACCACAGCCCACCGCAGCCCAGCCCAGCCCACCACGGCCCGTCCCAGCCCGTGCCAACCCGTCACAACACACCACAGCCCACCACAGCCCGTCCCTACCCACCACAGCGTGTCCCAACCCACCACAGCCCACCACTAGCCCTTCAGAACCCACCACAGCCCACCACAGCCCGTCCCAGCCCACCACAGCACGTCCCAGGCCACCACAGACCACCACAGCCCACCACAGCCCGTGCCAGCCCACCACAGCCCGCCTCAGCCCACTACAGCCCGTCCCAGCCCACCACAGCCCGTCCCAGCCCACCACAGCCCACCACAGCTTGTCCCAGACCACCACAGCTCTTCCCAGCGCACCATAACCAACCACAGCCTATCCCAGCCGATCCCAGCCCACCACAGCCCGTCCCATCACACCACAGCCCATCCCAGCCCACCGCAACCCGTCCCAGCCCACCACAGCCCGCCCCAGCCCACCACAGCCCACCACCGGTCACCACAGCCCACCACAGGTCACACAGCCTGTTTCAGCCCACCACGGCAAACCACAGCCCGTCCCAGCCCACCACGGCCCGCCATGGCCCACCACAGCTCGTCCCAGATAAACACGGCGCACCACAGCCCACCACAGCCCGTCCCGGCCCACCACAGCCTGTCACAGCCCGTCCCAGCTCTCCACAACCCACCGCAGCCCGTCCCAGCCCACCACAGCCCGTCCCAGCCCACCACGGCCCACAAAAGCCCACCACAGCCCACCACGGCCCACCACAGCCCGTCCCAGCCCACCACAAGCCGTCCTAGCCCACCACAGACCTCCAGAGCCCGTCCCAGCCCACCACAGCCTATCCCAGCCCACCACGGCCCACCACAGCACACCACAACCCACCACAGCCCGTCCCAGCCCGTCCCAGCCCACCACGGCCCGTCCCAGCCCACCACGGCCCGTCCCAGTCCGTCCCAGCACACGACAGCCCGTCCCAGCCCACCACAGCCCGTCCCAGCCCACCAGAGCCCACCAGAGCCCACCACAGCTCGTCCCAGACCACCACAGCCCACCACAGCCGGTTACAGCTTATCACAGCCCATCCCAGCCCACCACAACCCGTCCCAGCCCACCACAGCCCACCACAGCCCGTCTCCGCCCACCACAAACTGTCCTCGCCCACCACAGCCTGTCCCCGCCCAGCAAAATCGCTCCCCGCCCACCACAGCCCATCCCAGCCCACCACAGCTCACCACAAACCACCACAGCCCACCACAGCCCGTCCCAGACCATCCCAGCCCATCCCAGCCCACGACAGCCCGTCACAGCCCGTCCCAGTCCACCGCAGCCCGTCCCAGCCCACAACAGCCAGTCCCAGCCCGTCCCAGCCCACCACAGCCCGTCCCAGCCCACCACAGCCCGTCCCAGCACGCCACATCAAGTACCAGTCCGTCCTAGCCCACCACGGCCCGTCCCAGCCCACCACGGCCCGTCTCTGCTCACCACAGCCCGTCCCAGCCCTCCACAGCCCGTTCCAGCCCTCCACAGCCCACCACAGCCCGTCCCAGGTCACCACAGCCCGTCCCAGCCTACCACAGCCCACCACGGCTCACCACGGCCCACTACGGCCCACCACGGCCAACGACGGCTCGCCACAGCCCGCCACAAACTGTCCCGGCCCGCCAAAGCCCATCCCAGCCTGCCACAGCCCGACCGAGCCCACAACAGCCCGTCACAGCCCACCACAGCCCGTCCCTGCCCACCACAACCCACCACAGACCGTCCCAACCCACCACAGACCGTCCCAACCCACCACAGCCCGTCTAAGCTCACCATAACCCACCACAGCCCACCACAGCCCGTCCCGGCCCACAACAGCACGTCCCAGCCCGTCCCAACCCACCACAGACCGTCCCAGCCCACCACAGCTCGTCCCAGCCCACCACAGCCCGTGCCAGCCCACCACGGCTGACCACAGCCCGTGCCAGGCCACCACGGCCCACCACAGCCCATCACAGTTCACCACGGCCCTTCCCAGCCCACCACGGACCACCGCAGCCCACCACGGCCCGTCCCAGTTCACCACGGCCTGTCCCAGCCCACCACAGCCCATCCCAGACCACCACAGACCGTCCGAGCCCACCACAGCTTGTCCCAGCACAGCACAGCCCGTCCCAGCCAGCCACAGCCCACCGCAGCCCATCCCAGCCCACCCCAGCCAGCCACAGCCCACCACAGCCCACCACAGCACGTCCCAGACCGTCCCAATCCTTCCCAGCCCGTCCTAGCCCAACAAAGACCGCCACAGCCCACCACAGCCCGTCCCAACCCACCAGAGCCCGTCCGGAGCCACAACGGCCCGTCCCAGCCCACCACGGCTGACCACAGCCCGTCCCAGCCCACCACAGCCCGTCCAAGCCCACGACAGCACGTCCCTGCCCACCACAGCACGTCCCCGCCGACCACAGCCCACCACAGCCCAACACAGTGCATCCCAGCCTGTCCCAGCCCACCACAGCCCATCACAGCACGTCCCAGCTCGTCCCAGCCCACCACAGCTTGTCCCAGCCCACCATAGCCCGTCCCAGCTCACCACAACCCACCATAGCCCGTCCCAGCCTGTCCCAGCCCGGCCTAGCCCACCACAGCCCGTCCCCGCCAACCACAGCCCGTCCCCACCCACCACAGCCCGTCCCCGCCCACCACAGCCCGTCCCCGCCCACCACAGCCGGTCCCAGCCCACCACAGCCGGTCCCAGCTCACCACAGCCCACCAAAACCCGTCCCAGCTCACCACAGCCCGTCACAGCCCATCCAAGCCCGTCCCAGCCCACCACAGCCTGTCCCAGCCCACCACAGCCTGTCCCAGCCCGTCCCATTCCACCACACCGAGTCCCAGCACACCACAGCCCGTCCCAGCTTACCACAGCCCACCACAGCCCGTCCTGGCCCACTACAAGTCGTCCCAGCCCACCACAGCCCACCACAGCCCGTCCCGGCCAACCACAGCCCGTCCCAACTCACCACAGCCCGTCCCAGCCCACCACAACCCGGCCCAATCCACCACAGACCACCACAGCCCACCACAGACCACCACAGCCCGTCCCAAACCACAACAGCCCGTCCCAGCCCACCACAGCCCACCACAGTTTGTCCCGGCCCACTACAACTCGTCCCAGCCCACCACAGCCCACCACAGCCTGTCCCAGCCCACCACAGCCCGTCCCTGAGCACCACAGCCCGTCCCAGCCCACCACGGCCCATCCCAGCCCACCACAGCCCGTCCCAAACCACCACAGCCCACCATAGCCCGTCTCAGCCCACCACAGCCCGTCTCAGCCCACCACAGCCCGTCTCAGCCCACCACAGCACACCACAGCCCGTCTCAGCCCACCACAGCCCCTCCCGGCCCACTACAACTCGTCCCAGCCCACCACAGGCCACCACAGCCCATCCAGCCCGTCCCAGCCCACCACAGGCCGTCCCAGCCCACCACAGCCCGTCCAAGCCCACGACAGCACGTCCCTGCCCACCACAGCACGTCCCCGCCGACCACAGCCCACCACAGCCCACCACAGCCCAACACAGTGCATCCCAGCCTGTCCCAGCCCACCACAGCCCATCACAGCACGTCCCAGCTCGTCCCAGCCCACCACAGCTTGTCCCAGCCCACCATAGCCCGTCCCAGCTCACCACAACCCACCATAGCCCGTCCCAGCCTGTCCCAGCCCGGCCTAGCCCACCACAGCCCGTCCCCGCCAACCACAGCCCGTCCCCACCCACCACAGCCCGTCCCCGCCCACCACAGCCCGTCCCCGCCCACCACAGCCCGTCCCCGCCCACCACAGCCGGTCCCAGCTCACCACAGCCCACCAAAACCCGTCCCAGCTCACCACAGCCCGTCACAGCCCGTCCAAGCCCGTCCCAGCCCACCACAGCCTGTCCCAGCCCACCACAGCCTGTCCCAGCCCGTCCCATTCCACCACACCGAGTCCCAGCACACCACAGCCCGTCCCAGCTTACCACAGCCCACCACAGCCCGTCCTGGCCCACTACAAGTCGTCCCAGCCCACCACAGCCCACCACAGCCCGTCCCGGCCAACCACAGCCCGTCCCAACTCACCACAGCCCGTCCCAGCCCACCACAACCCGGCCCAATCCACCACAGACCACCACAGCCCACCACAGCCCGTCCCAAACCACAACAGCCCGTCCCAGCCCACCACAGCCCACCACAGTCCGTCCCGGCCCACTACAACTCGTCCCAGCCCACCACAGCCCACCACAGCCTGTCCCAGCCCACCACAGCCCGTCCCTGAGCACCACAGCCCGTCCCAGCCCACCACGGCCCATCCCAGCCCACCACAGCCCGTCCCAGCCCACCACAGCCCACCACAGCCCGTCTCAGCCCACCACAGCCCGTCTCAGCCCACCACAGCCCGTCTAAGCCCACCACAGCACACCACAGCCCGTCTCAGCCCACCACAGCCCGTCCCGGCCCACTACAACTCGTCCCAGCCCACCACAGGCCACCACAGCCCATCCAGCCCGTCCCAGCCCACCACAGGCCGTCCCAGCCCACCACAGCCCAATACAGCACACCACAGCCCGTCACAGCCCGTTAGAGGCCACCAGAGCTTGTCCCGGCCCACCAGAGTCCGTCCCAAGCCACCACGGCCCATCCCAGCCCACGACAACTGACCACAGGCCGTCCCAGCCCACCACGGCCCGTCCCAGCCCACCACAGCCCGTCCCATCCCACCACAGACCACCACAGCCCGTCCCAAACCACCACAGCCCTTCCCAGCCCACCACAGCCCACCACAGTCTGTCCCAGCCCAGTACAACTCGTCCCAGCCCACCACAGCCCACCACAGCCCATCCCAGCCCACCGCAGCCCGTCCCTGAGCACCACAGCCCGTCCCAGCCCACCACGGCCTGTCCCAGCCCACCACAGCCCATCCCAGCCCACCACGGCCCGTCCCTGCCCACCACAGCCCGTCCCAGCCCACCACGGCCAGTCCCAGCCCACCACGGCCCAGCCCAGCCCACCACGGCCCGTCTCAGCCCACCACGGCCCACCACAGCCCACCACTAGCCCGTCCCAGCCCACCACAGCCCGTCCCAGCCCGTCCCAGCCCACCACAGCCCGTCCCAGCCCACCACAGGCTGTCCCCGCCCATTACAGCCCATCCCAGCCCGTCCCAGACCACCACAACCCGTCTCAAGCTCACCAGAACCTACCACAGCCCACCACAGCCCGTCCCAGACCACCACGGCCCACCACAGCCCACCACGGCCCGTCCCAGCCCACCACGGCCCGACCAAGCCCACCACGGCCCGAACAAGCCCACCACGGCCCGAACAAGCCCACCACGGCTCGTAGCGGCCCACCACAGCCCGTCGCGGTCCACCACGGCCCACAGCGGTCCGTCCCGGCCAACCACGGTCCGTCGCAGCCCACCATGGCCCACCTCAGCCCACCACGGCCCTTCCCAGCCCACCACAGCCCGTCCCAGCCCGTCCCAGCCCACCACAGCCCGTCCCAGCCCACCACAGCCCACCACAGCCTGTCCCAGCCCACCAGAACTCGCCTCAACCCAAAACAGCTCTTCCCAGGCCACCACAGCCCGTCCCAGGCCACCACAGCCCGTCCCAGCCCACCACAGCACGTCCCAGCCAGTGTCAGACCGTACCAGCCCACCACAGCCCGTGCCAGCCCGTCCCAGCTCGTCCCAGCCCACCACAGCCCGTCCCAGCCCGTCCCAGCCCACCACAGCCCGTCCCAGCTCGTCCCAGCCCACCACAGCCCGTCCCAGCTCGTCCCAGCCCACCACTAGCCCGTCCCACCCTGTCCCAGCTCACCACAGCCAGTCCCCGTCGACCACAGCCCGTCCCAGCCCACCACGGCCCGTCTCAGCCCACAACGGCCCACCACAGCCCACCACTAGCCCGTCCCAGCCCACCACAGCCCGTCCCAGCCCGTCCCAGCCCACCACAGCCCGTCCCAGCCCACCACAGGCTGTCCCCGCCCATTACAGCCCATCCCAGCCCGTCCCAGACCACCACAGCCCGTCTCAAGCTCACCAGAACGTACCACAGCCCACCACAGCCCGTCCCAGACCACCACGGCCCACCACAGCCCACCACGGCCCGTCCCAGCCCACCACGGCCCGACCAAGCCCACCACGGCCCGAACAAGCCCACCACGGACCGAACAAGCCCGTCCCAGCTCGTCCCAGCCCACCACAGCCCGTCCCAGCTCGTCCCAGCCCACCACAGCCCGTCCCAGCTCGTCCCAGCCCACCACAGCCCGTCCCAGCTCACCACAGCCAGTCCCCGTCGACCACAGCCCGTCCCAGCCCACCACGGCCCGTCTCAGCCCACAACGGCCCGTCCCAGCCCACCACGGCCCGTCCCAGCCCACCACGGCCCGAAACAGCCCACCACGGCCCGAACAAGCCCAGCACGGCCCGAACAAGCCCACCACGGCCCGAACAAGCCCACCACGGCCCGAACAAGCCCACCACGGCCCGAACAAGCCCACCACGGCTCGTAGCGGCCCACCACAGCCCGTCGCGGCCCACCACGGCCCACAGCGGTCCGTCCCGGCCAACCACGGTCCGTCGCAGCCCACCATGGCCCACCTCAGCCCACCACGGCCCTTCCCAGCCCACCACAGCCCTTCCCAGCCCGTCCCAGCCCACCACAGCCCGTCCCAGCCCACCACAGCCCGTCCCAGCCCACCACAGCCCGTCCCAGCCCACCACAACCCACCACAGCCTGTCCCAGCCCACCAGAACCCGCCTCAACCCAAAACAGCTCCTCCCAGGCCACCACAGCCCGTCCCAGCCCACCACAGCCCGTCCCAGCCCACCACAGCCCGTCCCAGCCAGTGTCAGACCGTACCAGCCCACCACAGCCCGTGCCAGCCCGTCCCAGCTCGTCCCAGCCCACCACAGCCCGTCCCAGCCCACCACAGCCCGTCCCAGCCCGTCCCAGACCACCACAGCCCGTCTCAAGCTCACCAGAACTTCCACAGCCCACCACAGCCCGTCCCAGACCACCACAGCCCACCACAGCCCACCACGGCCCGTCCCAGCCCACCACGGCCCGACCAAGCCCACCACGGCCCGAACAAGCCCACCACGGCCCGAACAAGCCCACCACGGCTCGTAGCGGCCCACCACAGCCCGTCGCGGTCCACCACGGCCCACAGCGGTCCGTCCCGGCAAACCACGGTCTGTCGCAGCCCACCATGGCCCACCTCAGCCCACCACGGCCCTTCCCAGCCCACCACAGCCCGTCCCAGCCCACCACAGCCCGTCCCAGCCCACCACAGCCCGTCCCAGCCCACCACGGCCCGTCTCTGCTCACCACAGCACGTACCAGCCTGTCTCAGCCTACCACAGCCCGTCCCAGCATGTCCCAGCCCACCGCAGCCCGTCCCAGCCCACCGCAGCCCGTCCCAGCCCACCGCAGCCCGTCCCAGCCCACCACAGCCCGTGCCTATCCACCACAGCCCGAACAAGCCCACCACGGCCCGAACAAGCCCACCACGGCTCGTAGCGGCCCACCACAGCCCGTCGCGGTCCACCACGGCCCACAGCGGTCCGTCCCGGCAAACCACGGTCTGTCGCAGCCCACCATGGCCCACCTCAGCCCACCACGGCCCGTCCCAGCCCACCACGGCCCGTCTCTGCTCACCACAGCACGTACCAGCCTGTCTCAGCCTACCACAGCCCGTCCCAGCATGTCCCAGCCCACCGCAGCCCGTCCCAGCCCACCGCAGCCCGTCCCAGCCCACCGCAGCCCGTCCCAGCCCACCACAGCCCGTGCCTATCCACCACAGCCCGTCCCAGCCCACCACAGCCCGTCCCAGCCCACCACAGCCCGTCCCAGCCCACCACAGCCCACCACAGCCCGTCCCAGCCCACCACAGCCCACCACAGCCCGTCTCCACCCACCACAACCTGTCCTCGCCCACCACAGCCTGTCCCCGCCCAGCAAAATCTCTCCCCGCCCACCAAAGCCAATCCCAGCCCACCACAGCTCACCACAAACCACCACAGCCCACTACAGCCCGTCCCAGACCATCCCAGCCCATCCCAGCCCACGACAGCCCGTCACAGCCCGTCCCAGCCCACCACAGCCCGTCCCAGCCCATCCCAGACCACCACAGCCCGTCCCAGCCCACCACAGGCCACCACAGCCCGTCCCAGCACACCACAGCCCGTCCCAGCCCACCAGAGCCCGTCACAGCCCGCCCCAGCCCACCATATAAAGTACAAGCCCATAGAAGCCCACCACAGCCCGTCCCAGCCCACCACGGCCCGTCCCAGACCACCACAGCCCACCACAGCCCGTCCCAGACCACCACAACCCGTCCCACCACGGCCCAGCCCACCGCAGCCAGTCACAGCTTGTCCCAGCCCACCACAGCCCACCACAGCCTGTCCCAGCCCATCCCAGCCCACGACAGCCCGTCACAGCCCGTCACAGCCCACCACAGCCAGTCCCAGCTTGTCCCAGACCACCACAGCCCGTACCAGCCCACCACAGCCCGTACCAGCCCACCACATCAAGTACCAGTCCGTCCCAGCGCACCACGGCCCGTCCCAGACCACCACGGGCCGTCCCATCCCACCACGGCCTGTCTCCACTCACCACAGCACGTACCAGCCTGTCTCAGCCTACCACAGCCCGTCCCCGCCCACCGCAGCCCGTCCCAGCCCAGCGCAGCCCGTCCCAGCCCAGCGCAGCCCGTGCCAGCCCACCACAGCCCGTGCCAGCACACCACAGCTCGTCCCAGCACACCACAGCCCGTCCCAGCCCACCACAGCCCACCACAGCCCGTCCCAGCCCGTCTCCGCCCACCACAAACTGTCCTCGCCCACCACAGCCTGTCCCCGCCCAGCAAAATCTCTCCCCGCCCACCACAGCCCATCCCAGCCCACCACAGCTCACCAGAAACCACCACAGCCCACCACAGCCCGTCCCAGACCATCCCAGCCCATCCCAGCCCACGACAGCCCGTCACAGCCCGTCCCAGCCCACCGCAGCCCGTCCCAGCCCACAAGAGCCAGTCCCAGCCCGTCCCAGCACACCACAGCCCGTCCCAGCACACCACAGCCCGTCCCAGCACACCACATCAAGTACCAGTCCGTCCTAGCCCACCACGGCCCGTCCCAGCCCACCACGGCCCGTCTCTGCTCACCACAGCACGTACGAGACTGTCTCAGCCTACCACAGCCCGTCCCAGCATGTCCCAGCCCACCGCAGCCCGTCCCAGCCCACCGCAGCCCGTCCCAGCCCACCACAGCCCGTCACAGCACACCACAGCCCGTGCCTATCCACCACAGCCCGTCCTAGCCCACCACAGCCCGTCCCAGCCCACCACAGCCCGTCCCAGCCCACCACAGCCCACCACAGCCCGTCCCAGCCCACCACAGCCCACCACAGCCCGTCTCCACCCACCACAACCTGTCCTCGCCCACCACAGCCTGTCCCCGCCCAGCAAACTCTCTCCCCGCCCACCAAAGCCAATCCCAGCCCACCACAGCTCACCACAAACCACCACAGCCCACTAGAGCCCGTCCTAGACCATCCCAGCCCATCCCAGCCCACGACAGCCCGTCACAGCCCGTCCCAGCCCACCACAGCCCGTCCCAGCCCATCCCAGACCACCACAGCCCGTCCCAGCCCACCACAGGCCACCACAGCCCGTCCCAGCACACCACAGCCCGTCCCAGCCCACCAGAGCCCGTCACAGCCCGTCCCAGCCCACCATATAAAGTGGAAGCCCATAGAAGCCCACCACAGCCCGTCCCAGCCCACCACGGCCCATCCCAGACCACCACAGCCCACCACAGCCCGTCCCAGCCCACCACAACCCGTCCCAGCCCGTCCCAGCCCACCGCAGCCAGTCACAGCTTGTCCCAGCCCACCACAGCCCACCACAACCTGTCCCAGCCGATCCCAGCCCACGACAGCCCGTCACAGCCCGTCACAGCCCACCACAGCCAGTCCCAGCTTGTCCCAGACCACCACAGCCCATCCCAGCCCACCACAGCCCGTACCAGCCCACCACATCAAGTACCAGTCCGTCCCAGCGCACCACGGCCCGTCCCAGACCACCACGGCCCGTCCCAGCGCACCACGGCCTGTCTCCACTCACCACAGCACGTACCAGCCTGTCTCAGCCTACCACAGCCCGTCCCCGCCCACCGCAGCCTACCACAGCCCAGCGCAGCTTGTCCCAGCCCAGCGCAGCCTGTCCCAGCCCAGCGCAGCCCGTCCCAGCCCAGCGCAGCCCGTGCCAGCCCACCACAGCCCGTGCCAGCACACCACAGCTCGTCCCAGCACACCACAGCCCGTCCCAGCCCACCACAGCCCACCACAGCCCGTCCCAGCGTGTCTCCGCCCACCACAAACTGTCCTCGCCCACCACAGCCTGTCCCCGCCCAGCAAAATCTCTCCCCGCCCACCACAGCCCATCCCAGCCCACCACAGCTCACCACAAACCACCACAGCCCACCACAGCCCGTCCCAGACCATCCCAGCCCATCCCAGCCCACAACAGCCCGTCACAGCCCGTCCCAGCCCACAACAGCCAGTCCCAGCCCGTCCCAGCCCACCACAGCCCGTCCCAGCCCACCACAGCCCGTACCAGCCCACCACATCAAGTACCACTCCGTCCTAGCCCACCACGGCCCGTCCCAGCCCACCACGGCCCGTCTCTGCTCACCACAGCACGTACCAGCCTGTCTCAGCCTACCACAGCCCGTCCCAGCATGTCCCAGCCCACCGCAGCCCGTCCCAGCCCAGCGCAGCCCGTCCCAGCCCAGCGCAGCCCGTCCCAGCCCAGCGCAGCCCGTCCCAGCCCACCGCAACCCGTCCCAGCCCGTCCCAGCCCACCACAGCCCGTCCCGGCTCACCACAGCTCGTCCCGTCCCAACACGGCCGACCACAGCCCATTACGGCCCACCACAGCCTGTCCCAGCCCACCACAGCCCGTCCCAGCCCACCACGGCCCGTCCCAGCCCACCACGGCCCGTCCCAGCCCACCTCAGCCCACCACAGCCCGTCCCAGCCCACCACAGCCCGTCCCAATTCACCACGGCCCGTCCCAGCCCACCACGGCCCGTCCCAGCGAACCACAGCCCGTCCCAGCCCACCACAGCCCACCATAGCCAGTCCCAGCCCACCACAGCCCGTCCAAGCCCACCACAGCTCGTGCCTGTCCATCCCAGCCCACCACAGCCCACCACAGCCTGTCCCAGCCAACCAGAAGCAGTCCCAGCCCACCACAACCCATCCAAGCCCACCACAGGTCGTACCTATCCATCCCAGCCCACCACAGCCCACCACAGCCCGTCCCAGCCAACCAGAGCCAGTCCCAGCCCACCACAACACGTCCAAGCCCACCACAGGTCGTACCTGTCCATCCCAGCCCACCACAGCCCGTGTCAGCCCGTCCCAGACCGTCCCAGCTCACCACAGCCCGTCCCCGCCCAGCAGAGCCCGTCCCCGCCCAGCACAGCTCGTCCCAGCCTGTCCCAGGCCTTCCCAGCCCACCACAGCCCGTCCCGGCCCACCACAGCCCTGTCCGGCCCACCACGGCGCACCACAACCCACCACAACTTGTCCCAGCACACCACAGCCCGTCCCAGCCCACCACAGCCCGTCCCAGCTCACCACAGCCCGTCACAGCCCGTCCCAACCCGTGCCAATCCGTCCCAGCCCGTCCCAGCCCACCACAGCCCGTGCCTACCCACCACAGCCCGTCCTAGCCCACCACAGCCCGTCCCAGCCCACCACAGCCCGTCCCAGCCCACCACAGCCCGTCCCAGCCCACCACAGCCCACCACAGCCCATCTCCGCCCACCACAACCTGTCCTCGCCCACCACAGCCTGTCCCCGCCCAGCAAAATCTCTCCCCGCCCACCAAAGCCAATCCCAGCCCACCACAGCTCACCACAAACCACCACAGCCCACTACAGCCCGTCCCAGACCATCCCAGCCCATCCCAGCCCACGACAGCCCGTCACAGCCCGTCCCAGCCCACCACAGCCCGTCCCAGACCACAACAGCCAGTCCCAGCATGTCCCAGCCCACCACAGCCCGTCCCCGCCCACCGCAGCCCGTCCCAGCCCAGCACAGCCCGTCCCAGCCCAGCACAGCCCGTCCCAGCCCAGCGCAGCCCGTCCCAGACCACCGCAACCCGTCCCAGCCCGTCCCAGCCCACCACAGCCCGTCCCGGCCCAGCACAGCCCGTCCCGGCCTACTACGGCTCGTCCCAGCCCACCACAGCCTACCCCAGCCCACCACAGGCCACTACAACAGACCACAGCCCATCACAGCTCGCCCCAGCCCGTCACAGCTCGTCCCAGCCCTTCCCAGCCCACCACAGCATGTCCCAGGCCCCCACAGCCCACGACAGCCCGTCCCAGCCCACGACAGCGCGTCCCAGCCCACCACAGCCCGTCCCAGCCCACAACAGACCACTACAGCACACCACAGCCTACCGCAGCCCACCACAGCCCGTCCCAGCCCGTCACAGCTCGTCCCAGCCCGTCACAGCTTGTCCCAGCCCGTCCCAGCCCACCACGGCCTGTCCCAGCCCACAAAAGACCACCACAGTTCGTCCCAGCCCGCCACAACCCGTCCCAAACCGCCACGGCCCGTCCCAGCCCACCATGGCCCGTCCCGGCCCACCACGGCCCGTCCCAGCCCTCCACAGCACACCACAGCCCACTACAGCCCATCCCAGTGCACCACAGCCCGTCCCAGCCCACCACAGCCCACCACAACCCGTCCCAGCCTGTCCCAGCTCATCCCAGCCCACCATAGCCCACCACAGTTTGTCCCAGCCCACCACAGCCCGTCCCAGCCCACCACAGGCCACTACAGCATACCACAGGCCACTACAACACACCACAGCCCGTCACAGCTCGTCCCAGCTCGTCACAGCACGTCACAGCCCACCACAGCCCACCCCAGCATGTCCCAGGCCCCCACAGCCCACGACAGCCCTTCCCAGCCCACCACAGCCCATCCCAGCCCACCATAGCCCGTCCCAGACCACCACAGACCACTACAGAACACCACAGACCACTACAGAGCACCACAGCCTACCACAATCCACCACAGCCCGTCCCAGCTCGTCCCAGCCCATCCCCGCCCACCACAGCCCGTCCCCGCACACCACAGCCCGTCCCCGCCCACCACAGCCCGTCCCAGCTCGTCCCAGCCCGTCCCAGGCCTTCCCAGCCCACCACAGCCCGTCCCGGACCACGACAGCCCGTCCCGGACCTACCACAACCCGTCCCCGACCACCACAGCAGGTCCAAGCCCACCACAGCCTGTCCCAGCCCACCACAGACCGTCCCAGCTCTCCACAGCTCTCCATAGCCCGTCCCAATCCTCCACAGCCTGTCCCAGCCTAACACAGCCCGTCCCAGCCCACCACAGCCTGTCCCAGCCCACCACAGCCCGTCCCAGCCCACCACAGCCTGTCCCAGCCCACCACAGCCCGTCCCAGCCCACCACAGCCCGTCCCAGCCCACCACAGCCCGTCCCAGCCCACCACAGCCCCACCCAGCCCATCACAGGCCACTACAGCACACCACAGCCTAGCGCAGACCACCACAGCCCGTCCCACCCCGTCACAGCTTGTACCAGCCCGACACAGCCCACCACAGCCCGTCTCAGCTCACCACAGCCTGTCCCAGCCCACCACGGCCCACCACAGCCCGTCCCAGCTAAACACAGTCCGTCCCAGCCCGTCCCAGCCCACCACACTCACCACAACTCGTCCCAGACTGTTCCAGCACAGCACAGCCCATCCAAGCCCACCACAGCCCGTCCCAGCCCACCATAGCCCACCACAGCCCGTCCCAGCCCCCCACAGCCCCTCCAAGCCCTACACAGGCCGTCTGAGCCCGTCCCATCCCACCACAGTGCGTCCATGTCCGTCCCAGCCCACCAGAGCCCGTCCCAGCCCGTCCCAGCCCACCGCAGCCCGTCCCAGCCCACCGCAGCCCGTCCCAGCCCACCGCAGCCCGTCCAAGCCGTCCCAGCAAATCCCAGCCCACCATAGCCCGTCTCAGTTCACCACAGCGCGTCCCAGTCCACCACACCCACCACAGCCCATCCCAGCCCATTCCAGCCCACCACAGCCCGTCCCAGCCCACCACAGCCCACCGCAGCCCGTCCCAGCTCACCACAGCCTGTCCCACCACACCAGAGTCCGTCCCAGCCCACCACGGCCCGTCACAGCTTACCACGGCCCACCACGGCTTGCCACGGCCCATCCCAGCCCACCACAGCCCGTCCCAGCCAACCACGGCCCACCACAGCCCCCCACGGCCGGTCCCAGCCCGCCACGGCCCGTCCCAGCCCGTCCCAGCTCGCCACGGCCCGTCCCAGCCCGTCCCAGCTCACCACGGCCCGTCCCAGCCCGTCCCAGCCCACCACAGCCCGTCCCAACCCACCACAGCCCGTCCCAGCCCACCACAGCCCGTCCCAGCCCGTCGCAGCCCGTCCCAGCCCACCACAGCTTGTCCCAGCCCTTCCCAGCCCACCACAGCCTGTCTCAGCCCACCACAGCCCGTCACAGCCCACCACAGCCCGTCCCAGCCCATCCCAGCCCGTCCCAGCCCACCACAGGCCACCACAGCCCGTCCCAGCCCACCACAGCCCGTCCCAGCCCACCAGAGCCCGTCACAGCCCGTCCCAGCCCACCATATAAAGTACAAGCCCATAGAAGACCACCACAGCCCGTCCCAGCCCACCACGGCCCGTCCCAGACCACCACAGCCCACCACAGCCGGTTACAGCTTATCACAGCCCATCCCAGCCCACCACAACCCGTCCCAGCCCACCACAGCCCGTCCCAGCCCACCACAACCCGTCTCAGCCCACCACAACCCGTCCCAGACCACCACAACCCACCACAGCCCGTCCCAGACCACCATAACCCGTCCCACCACGGCCCAGCCTACCACAGCCCGTCCCAGCCCACCGCAGCCAGTCACAGCTTGTCCCAGCCCACCACAGCCCACCACAACCTGTCCCAGCCCATCCCAGCCCACGACAGCCCGTCACAGCCCGTCACAGCCCACCACAGCCAGTCCCAGCTTGTCCCAGACCACCACAGCCCGTACCAGCCCACCACAGCCCGTACCAGCCCACCATATCAAGTACCAGTCCGTCCCAGCGCACCACGGCCCGTCCCAGACCACCACGGCCCGTCCCAGCGTACCACGGCCTGTCTCCACTCACCACAGCACGTACCAGCCTGTCTCATCGTACCACAGCCCGTCCCCGCCCACCGCAGCCCGTCCCAGCCCAGCGCAGCCCGTCCCAGCCCAGCGCAGCCCGTCCCCGCCCAGCGCAGCCCGTCCCAGCCCACCACAGCCCGTGCCAGCCCACCACAGCTCGTCCCAGCCCACCACAGCCCGTCCCAGCCCACCACAGCCCACCACAGCCCGTCCCAGCCCACCACAGCCCACCACAGCCCGTCCCAGCCCGTCTCCGCCCACCACAACCTGTCCTCGCCCACCACAGCCTGTCCCCGCCCAGCAAAATCTCTCCCCGCCCACCACAGCCCATCCCAGCTCACCACAGCTCACCACAAACCACCACAGCCCACCACAGCCCGTCCCAGACCATCCCAGCGCATCCCAGCCCACGAGAGCCCGTCACAGCCCGCCCCAGCCCACCACAGCCCACCACAGCCCGTCTCAGCCCACCACAGCCCGTCTCAGCCCACCACAGCCCACCACAGACCGTCCCAGCCCACCAGAGCCCGTCCCAGCTTACCACAGCCCACCACAGCCCGTCTCAGCCCACCACAGCCCGTCCCAGCTCACCACAGCTCGTCCCGGCCCAACACGGCCGACCACAGCCCACTACGGCCCACCACAGCCTGCCCCAGCCCACCACAGCCCACCACGGCCCGTCCCAGCCCACCACGGCCCGTCCCAGCCCGCCACGGCCCGTCCCAGCCCACCACGGCCCGTCCCAGCCCACCACGGCCCGTCCCAGCTCGCCACGGCCCGTCCCAGCCCGCCACGGCCCGTCCCAGCCCACCACAGCCCGTCCCAGCTCACCACAGACCGTCCCAGCCCACCACTGACCACCACAGTTCATCCCAGCCCACCACAGTTCGTCCCAGCCCGCCACGGCCCGGCCCGGCCCACCACAGCCCGTCCCAGCCCACCACGTCCCGTCCCGGCCAACCACAGCCTGTCACAGCCCACCGCGGGCTGTCCCAGCCCACCACGGCCCGTCCCAGCTCACCACGGCCCGTCCCAGCCCGTCCCAGCCCGTGAAAGCCCGTCCCAGCTTACCACAGCCCATCACAGCCCACCACGGTCCACCACAGCCCACCACAGCCTGTCCCAGCCCACCATGGCCCATACCAACCCACCATGGCCTGTCCCGGCCCACCACAGCCCGTCCCGGCCTACTACGGCTCGTCCCAGCCCACCACAGCCTACCCCAGCCCACCACAGGCCACTACAACAGACCACAGCCCATCACAGCTCGCCCCAGCCCGTCACAGCTCGTCCCAGCCCTTCCCAGCCCACCACAGCATGTCCCAGGCCCCCACAGCCCACGACAGCCCGTCCCATCCCACGACAGCCCGTCCCATCCCACGACAGCCCGTCCCAGCCCACAACAGACCACTACAGCACACCACAGCCTACCGCAGGCCACCACAGCCCGTCCCAGCCCGTCACAGCTCGTCCCAGCCCGTCACAGCTCGTCCCAGCCCGTCCCAGCCCACCACGGCCCGTCCCAGCCCACAACAGACCACCACAGTTCGTCCCAGCCCGCCACAACCCGTCCCAAACCGCCACGGCCCGTCCCAGCCCACCATGGCCCGTCCCGGCCCACCACGGCCCGTCCCAGCCCACTACGCCCCGTCCCGGCCCACCACGGCCCGTCCCGGCCCACCACGGCCCGTCCCGGCCCACCACAGCCCGTTCCAGCCCACCACAGACCGTCGCAGCTCACCACAGAAAGTCCCAGCCCATCCCAGCCAACCACAACCCGTCCCAGCTTACCACAGCCCACCACAGCCCGTGTCAGCCCGTCCCAGCTCACAACAACCCACCACAGCCCGCTCCAGCCCGCCACAGCCCACCACAGCCCGTCCCATCCCACCACGGCCCGTCCCAGCTTGTCGCAGCCCACCACAGCGCGTCCCAGCCCACCACAGCCCACCACAGCCAGTCCCAGCCCGTCCCAGCCCACCACAGCCCGCCCCAGCACACCACAGCCCGTCCTAGCCCATCCCAGCCCACAAGAGCTTGTCACAGACCACCACAGCCCGTCCCAGCCCACCACAGCCCGTCCCAGCCCACCACAGCCCACTACGGCCCACCACAGCCCGTCCCAGCCCACCACAGCCCGTCCCAGCCCACCACAGCCCGTCCCAGCTCATCCCAGACCACCACAGCCTCTCACAGCCCGTCACAGCCCGTCACGGCCCGTCTCAGCCCACCACAGCCCACCACAGCCCACCACAGCCCACCACAGCCCGTCCAAGCCCACCACAGCCCGTCCAAACCCACCACAGCCCGTCCCAGCCCATCCCAGCACACCACAGCACGTACCAGCCCACCACAGCCCGTCCCAGCCCACCACAGCCCACCACAGCACACCACAGCCCACCACAGCACACCACAGCCCACCACAGCCCGTCCCAGCTCACCACAGCCCTTCCCAACCCACCACAGCCCGTCACAGCCCGTCACAGCCCGTCCCAGCCCACCACAGCCTGTCCCAGCCCATCACAGCCTGTCCCAGACTGTCCCATTCCACCACAGCCCGCCCCAGCACACCACAGCACGTCCCAGCACGTCCCAGCCCGTCCCAGCTCACCACAGCCTGTCCCTGCACACCACAGCTCGTCCCAGCACACCACAGCCCGTCCCAGAACACCACAGCCCGTCCCAGCCCACCCCAGCCCATCCCAGCCCACCACAGCCCGTCCCAGCCCACCACAGCCCGTCCCAGCTCGTCCCAGACCACCACAGCCTCTAACAGCCAACCACAGCCCGTCACAGCCTGTCACAGCCCGTCACGGCCCACCACAGCCCGTCCCGGCCCACCACAGCCCGTCCAAGCCCACCACAGCCCGTCCCGGCCCACCACCCGTTTCAGCCCACCACAGCCCGTCCCGGCCCACCACAGCCCACCATAGCCCGTCTCAACTCACCACAACCCACCACAGCACACCACAGCCCGTCCCAGGTCACCACAGCCCACCACAGCCCGTCCCAGCCCACAAGTGCGGTTCCCAGCCCACCACAGCCCGTCCCAGCCCACCACAGCCCGTCCCAGCTCATCCCAGACCACCACAGCCTCTCACAGCCCGTCACAGCCCGTCACGGCCCGTCTCAGCCCACCACAGCCCACCACAGCCCACCACAGCCCACCACAGCCCGTCCAAGCCCACCACAGCCCGTCCCGGCCCACCACAGCCCGTCCCAGCCCATCACAGCCCGTCCCAGCACACCACAGCCCACCACAGCCCGTCCCATCCCGTCCCAGCACACCACAGCCCGTCCCAGCACACCACAGCCCGTCCCAGCACACCACAGCCCGTCCCCGCCCAGCACAGCCCTTCCCCGACCACCACAGCCCGTCCCCGCCCGCCACAGCCAGTCCCAGCACACCACAGCCCACCACAGACTGTCCCCGCCCACCACAGCCCGTCCCATCCCGTCCCAGCACACCACAGCCCGTCCCAGCACACCACAGCCCGTCCCCGCCCAGCACAGCCCTTCCCCGACCACCACAGCCCGTCCCCGCCCACCACAGCTCGTCCCAGCCCGTCTCAGCCCGTCCCAGCACACCACAGTCCACCACAGCCTGTCCCAGTGACCATAGCCCGTCCCAGACCGCCACAGCCCACCACAGCCCACCACGGCCCGTCCCGGCCCACCATGGCCCGTCTAGGCCCCCCAAAGACCGTCCCGGCCCACCACCCGTTTCAGCCCACCACAGCCCGTCCCGGCCCACCACAGCCCACCATAGCCCGTCTCAACTCACCACAACCCACCACAGCACACCACAGCCCGTCCCAGGTCACCACAGCCCACCACAGCCCGTCCCGGCCCACAAGTGCCGTTCCCAGCCCACCAGAGCCCGTCCCGGCCCACCACAGCATGTTCCGACCCATAACAGCCTGTCCCAGCCCACCACGACCCACCACGGCCCGTCCCCACCCACCAGGGCCCGTCCCGTCCCACCACGGCCCACCACGGTCCATCCTGGCCAACCACGGCCCATCCCGGCCCACCACAGCCCGTTCCAGCCCACGATAGCCCGTCCCAGCCCACCACACTCCACCACAGCCCGTCCCAGGCCACCACAGCCCGTCCCAGGCCACCACAGCCCGTCCCAGCCCACCACGGCCCACCATAGCCCACCACGGCCCACCTCAGCCCGTCCCAACACGTCCCAGCCCGTCCCAGCCCAGTACAGCCCGTTCCAGACCACTAGAGCCCGTCCCAGCCCACCAAAGCCCGTCCCCGCCCACCACAACCCGTCCTCACCCAACAAAACCCCTCCCCGCCCACCACAGCCTGTCCCAGCCCACCACAGCCCGACCCAGCCCACCACAGACCGTCCCCGCCCACCACAGCCCGTCCCAGCACACCACAGCCCGTCCCGGACCACGACAGCCCTTCCCAGAACACCACAGCCCATCCCAGCCCACGACAGCCCATCCCAGCCCACCACAGCCCGTCCCGGACCACGACAGCCCGTCCCAGCCCACCACAGCCTGTCCCAGCCCACCACAGCCCGTCCCAGCCCACCACAGCCCGTCACAGCCCACCACAGCCCGTCCCGGACCACCGCGGCCCGTCCCGGACCACCGCGGCCCGTCCCGGACCACCGCGGCCCGTCCCAGCCCACGACAGCCCGTCCCGGACCACCGCGGCCCGTCCCGGACCACCGCGGCCCACCAGGGACCGGCCCGGCCCACCACAGCCCGTCCCAGCCCACCTGTGTTAGGAAGAATATCTCACCTTCTTCATGTTGGCACCTCCTTTCCCTACGATGTTCTTGTGGAACTGTTTGCAGATGGGGACAGAAATAGAAAAGCTCTTTTCAACCTAAGGGAGAAAGGAAGGGAGAACTGAAGATTACACTGTCGTGGCAAGGGAGGCCCGTCTTCAGGAGCTCTGATAAACGAGCTTTTGAAAACAGACTCAAGGAAGTTCTCTATACGAGGGACTTTTGTAAGACTAAACAAAGGCAAGGACGTTCCCCTATAGCCTTCCCATAACAGGTACTAGCCCCTGCCTCCATTCAGCCAAAACAGTGCCGACAGCTCCCTCCTCTTGAGGCGTTTTAGCTCTACCCAAGCCAGTAGAGCTCTGCTTTGCCCCAGGGTTATCCAGGCACGTAGAAGGGAAGAGCAGGCAGACCTCCTTACCAGGTCTGCCACCATCTTTTCCATCGCAGCCCACCACAGCCCGTCTCAGCTCACCACAGCTCTTCCCAGCGGACTACAACCACCACGGCCTGTCCTGGCCCGTCCCGGCCCATCACGGCCCAAAAGAGCCAGTCCCTACCCATCCCAGCCTGTCCCGTCCCGTCCCAGAACAGCCCGTCCCAGCCTGTCCCGTCCCGTCCCAGCTCGTCCCGTCCCGTCCCAGGCCTTCCCAGCCCACCGCAGCCCGTCCCAGCCCATCACAGCTCGTCCCAGCCCGTCCCAGCCCACGACAGCCCGTCCCAGCCCATGAAAGCCCGTCCCAGCTTACCACATCCCGTCCCAGCTTACCACAGCCCATCACAGCCCACCACGGCCCGTCCCAGCCCACCCCAGCCCGTCCCAGCCCACCACAGCCCGTCCCAGCCCACCACAGCCCGTCCCAGCCCACCACAGCCCGTCCATCACACCACAGTCCGACCCAGCCCACCACTGCCCACCACGGCTTGCCACGGGCGAGCCCAGCCCACCACAGCTCGTCCCAGCCACCCACAGCCCGTCCCAGCCCGCCACGGCCCGTCCCAACCCGCCACGGCCCGTCCCGGCCCACCACGGCCCGTCCCAGCTCACCACAGCCTGTCCCAGCCCGCCACGGGCTGTCCCAGCCCGCCACGGGCTGTCCCAGCCGACCACGGCCCGTCCCAGCTCACCACGGCCCGTCCCAGCCCGTCCCAGCCCACGACAACCCGTCCCAGCCCACGAAAGCCCGTCCCAGCTTACCACATCCCGTCCCAGCTTACCACAGCCCATCACAGCCCACCACGGTCCACCACAGCCCACCACAGTTCGTCCCAGTCCTCCACAACCCGTCCCAGCCCGCCACGGCCCGTCCCAGCCCACGACGGCCCGTCCCGACCCACCACGGCCCGTCCCGGCCCACCACGGCCCGTCCCAGCCCACCACAGCCTGTCCCAGCCAAATACAGCCTGTCCCAGCCAAACACAGCCTTTCCCGGCCCACCACGGCCCGTCCCGGCCCACCAGCCCGTCCCAGCCCGCCACAGTTTGTCCCAGCCTACCACAGCCCGTCCAGATCAGCACAGCCCGTCCCAGCCCACCATAGACTGTCCCAGCCCACCACAGACCGTCCCAGCCCACCAGAGTTCGTCCCAGCCCGCCACGGCACGTCCCGGCCCACCACGGCCCATCCCCGCCCACCACAGCCCGTCCCCGCCCACCACAGCCCGTCCCAGCTCGTCCCAGCCCGTCCCAGGCCTTCCCAGCCCACCACAGCCCGTCCCGGACCACGACAGCCCGTCCCGGACCTACCACAACCCGTCCCCGACCACCACAGCAGGTCCAAGCCCACCACAGCCTGTCCCAGCCCACCACAGACCGTCCCAGCTCTCCACAGCTCTCCATAGCCCGTCCCAATCCTCCACAGCCTGTCCCAGCCTAACACAGCCCGTCCCAGCCCACCACAGCCTGTCCCAGCCCACCACAGCCCGTCCCAGCCCACCACAGCCTGTCCCAGCCCACCACAGCCCGTCCCAGCCCACCACAGCCCGTCCCAGCCCACCACAGCCCGTCCCAGCCCACCACAGCCCCACCCAGCCCATCACAGGCCACTACAGCACACCACAGCCTAGCGCAGACCACCACAGCCCGTCCCACCCCGTCACAGCTTGTACCAGCCCGACACAGCCCACCACAGCCCGTCTCAGCTCACCACAGCCTGTCCCAGCCCACCACGGCCCACCACAGCCCGTCCCAGCTAAACACAGTCCGTCCCAGCCCGTCCCAGCCCACCACACTCACCACAACTCGTCCCAGACTGTTCCAGCACAGCACAGCCCATCCAAGCCCACCACAGCCCGTCCCAGCCCACCATAGCCCACCACAGCCCGTCCCAGCCCCCCACAGCCCCTCCAAGCCCTACACAGGCCGTCTGAGCCCGTCCCATCCCACCACAGTGCGTCCATGTCCGTCCCAGCCCACCAGAGCCCGTCCCAGCCCGTCCCAGCCCACCGCAGCCCGTCC
This sequence comes from Falco biarmicus, assembly GCF_023638135.1. Lineage (NCBI taxonomy): Eukaryota > Metazoa > Chordata > Aves > Falconiformes > Falconidae > Falco > Falco biarmicus. The sequence continues at coordinate 122,394 of NW_026611797.1, forward strand.
CAGCCCACCGCAGCCCGTCCCAGCCCACCGCAGCCCGTCCAAGCCGTCCCAGCAAATCCCAGCCCACCATAGCCCGTCTCAGTTCACCACAGCGCGTCCCAGTCCACCACACCCACCACAGCCCATCCCAGCCCATTCCAGCCCACCACAGCCCGTCCCAGCCCACCACAGCCCACCGCAGCCCGTCCCAGCTCACCACAGCCTGTCCCACCACACCAGAGTCCGTCCCAGCCCACCACGGCCCGTCACAGCTTACCACGGCCCACCACGGCTTGCCACGGCCCATCCCAGCCCACCACAGCCCGTCCCAGCCAACCACGGCCCACCACAGCCCCCCACGGCCGGTCCCAGCCCGCCACGGCCCGTCCCAGCCCGTCCCAGCTCGCCACGGCCCGTCCCAGCCCGTCCCAGCTCACCACGGCCCGTCCCAGCCCGTCCCAGCCCACCACAGCCCGTCCCAACCCACCACAGCCCGTCCCAGCCCACCACAGCCCGTCCCAGCCCGTCGCAGCCCGTCCCAGCCCACCACAGCTTGTCCCAGCCCTTCCCAGCCCACCACAGCCTGTCTCAGCCCACCACAGCCCGTCACAGCCCACCACAGCCCGTCCCAGCCCATCCCAGCCCGTCCCAGCCCACCACAGGCCACCACAGCCCGTCCCAGCCCACCACAGCCCGTCCCAGCCCACCAGAGCCCGTCACAGCCCGTCCCAGCCCACCATATAAAGTACAAGCCCATAGAAGACCACCACAGCCCGTCCCAGCCCACCACGGCCCGTCCCAGACCACCACAGCCCACCACAGCCGGTTACAGCTTATCACAGCCCATCCCAGCCCACCACAGCCCGTCCCAGCCCACCACAACCCGTCTCAGCCCACCACAACCCGTCCCAGACCACCACAACCCACCACAGCCCGTCCCAGACCACCATAACCCGTCCCACCACGGCCCAGCCTACCACAGCCCGTCCCAGCCCACCGCAGCCAGTCACAGCTTGTCCCAGCCCACCACAGCCCACCACAACCTGTCCCAGCCCATCCCAGCCCACGACAGCCCGTCACAGCCCGTCACAGCCCACCACAGCCAGTCCCAGCTTGTCCCAGACCACCACAGCCCGTACCAGCCCACCACAGCCCGTACCAGCCCACCATATCAAGTACCAGTCCGTCCCAGCGCACCACGGCCCGTCCCAGACCACCACGGCCCGTCCCAGCGTACCACGGCCTGTCTCCACTCACCACAGCACGTACCAGCCTGTCTCATCGTACCACAGCCCGTCCCCGCCCACCGCAGCCCGTCCCAGCCCAGCGCAGCCCGTCCCAGCCCAGCGCAGCCCGTCCCCGCCCAGCGCAGCCCGTCCCAGCCCACCACAGCCCGTGCCAGCCCACCACAGCTCGTCCCAGCCCACCACAGCCCGTCCCAGCCCACCACAGCCCACCACAGCCCGTCCCAGCCCACCACAGCCCACCACAGCCCGTCCCAGCCCGTCTCCGCCCACCACAACCTGTCCTCGCCCACCACAGCCTGTCCCCGCCCAGCAAAATCTCTCCCCGCCCACCACAGCCCATCCCAGCTCACCACAGCTCACCACAAACCACCACAGCCCACCACAGCCCGTCCCAGACCATCCCAGCGCATCCCAGCCCACGAGAGCCCGTCACAGCCCGCCCCAGCCCACCACAGCCCACCACAGCCCGTCTCAGCCCACCACAGCCCGTCTCAGCCCACCACAGCCCACCACAGACCGTCCCAGCCCACCAGAGCCCGTCCCAGCTTACCACAGCCCACCACAGCCCGTCTCAGCCCACCACAGCCCGTCCCAGCTCACCACAGCTCGTCCCGGCCCAACACGGCCGACCACAGCCCACTACGGCCCACCACAGCCTGCCCCAGCCCACCACAGCCCACCACGGCCCGTCCCAGCCCACCACGGCCCGTCCCAGCCCGCCACGGCCCGTCCCAGCCCACCACGGCCCGTCCCAGCCCGCCACGGCCCGTCCCAGCTCGCCACGGCCCGTCCCAGCCCGCCACGGCCCGTCCCAGCCCACCACAGCCCGTCCCAGCTCACCACAGACCGTCCCAGCCCACCACTGACCACCACAGTTCATCCCAGCCCACCACAGTTCGTCCCAGCCCGCCACGGCCCGGCCCGGCCCACCACAGCCCGTCCCAGCCCACCACGTCCCGTCCCGGCCAACCACAGCCTGTCACAGCCCACCGCGGGCTGTCCCAGCCCACCACGGCCCGTCCCAGCTCACCACGGCCCGTCCCAGCCCGTCCCAGCCCGTGAAAGCCCGTCCCAGCTTACCACAGCCCATCACAGCCCACCACGGTCCACCACAGCCCACCACAGCCTGTCCCAGCCCACCATGGCCCATACCAACCCACCATGGCCTGTCCCGGCCCACCACAGCCCGTCCCGGCCTACTACGGCTCGTCCCAGCCCACCACAGCCTACCCCAGCCCACCACAGGCCACTACAACAGACCACAGCCCATCACAGCTCGCCCCAGCCCGTCACAGCTCGTCCCAGCCCTTCCCAGCCCACCACAGCATGTCCCAGGCCCCCACAGCCCACGACAGCCCGTCCCATCCCACGACAGCCCGTCCCATCCCACGACAGCCCGTCCCAGCCCACAACAGACCACTACAGCACACCACAGCCTACCGCAGGCCACCACAGCCCGTCCCAGCCCGTCACAGCTCGTCCCAGCCCGTCACAGCTCGTCCCAGCCCGTCCCAGCCCACCACGGCCCGTCCCAGCCCACAACAGACCACCACAGTTCGTCCCAGCCCGCCACAACCCGTCCCAAACCGCCACGGCCCGTCCCAGCCCACCATGGCCCGTCCCGGCCCACCACGGCCCGTCCCAGCCCACTACGCCCCGTCCCGGCCCACCACGGCCCGTCCCGGCCCACCACGGCCCGTCCCGGCCCACCACAGCCCGTTCCAGCCCACCACAGACCGTCGCAGCTCACCACAGAAAGTCCCAGCCCATCCCAGCCAACCACAACCCGTCCCAGCTTACCACAGCCCACCACAGCCCGTGTCAGCCCGTCCCAGCTCACAACAACCCACCACAGCCCGCTCCAGCCCGCCACAGCCCACCACAGCCCGTCCCATCCCACCACGGCCCGTCCCAGCTTGTCGCAGCCCACCACAGCGCGTCCCAGCCCACCACAGCCCACCACAGCCAGTCCCAGCCCGTCCCAGCCCACCACAGCCCGCCCCAGCACACCACAGCCCGTCCTAGCCCATCCCAGCCCACAAGAGCTTGTCACAGACCACCACAGCCCGTCCCAGCCCACCACAGCCCGTCCCAGCCCACCACAGCCCACTACGGCCCACCACAGCCCGTCCCAGCCCACCACAGCCCGTCCCAGCCCACCACAGCCCGTCCCAGCTCATCCCAGACCACCACAGCCTCTCACAGCCCGTCACAGCCCGTCACGGCCCGTCTCAGCCCACCACAGCCCACCACAGCCCACCACAGCCCACCACAGCCCGTCCAAGCCCACCACAGCCCGTCCAAACCCACCACAGCCCGTCCCAGCCCATCCCAGCACACCACAGCACGTACCAGCCCACCACAGCCCGTCCCAGCCCACCACAGCCCACCACAGCACACCACAGCCCACCACAGCACACCACAGCCCACCACAGCCCGTCCCAGCTCACCACAGCCCTTCCCAACCCACCACAGCCCGTCACAGCCCGTCACAGCCCGTCCCAGCCCACCACAGCCTGTCCCAGCCCATCACAGCCTGTCCCAGACTGTCCCATTCCACCACAGCCCGCCCCAGCACACCACAGCACGTCCCAGCACGTCCCAGCCCGTCCCAGCTCACCACAGCCTGTCCCTGCACACCACAGCTCGTCCCAGCACACCACAGCCCGTCCCAGAACACCACAGCCCGTCCCAGCCCACCCCAGCCCATCCCAGCCCACCACAGCCCGTCCCAGCCCACCACAGCCCGTCCCAGCTCGTCCCAGACCACCACAGCCTCTAACAGCCAACCACAGCCCGTCACAGCCTGTCACAGCCCGTCACGGCCCACCACAGCCCGTCCCGGCCCACCACAGCCCGTCCAAGCCCACCACAGCCCGTCCCGGCCCACCACCCGTTTCAGCCCACCACAGCCCGTCCCGGCCCACCACAGCCCACCATAGCCCGTCTCAACTCACCACAACCCACCACAGCACACCACAGCCCGTCCCAGGTCACCACAGCCCACCACAGCCCGTCCCAGCCCACAAGTGCGGTTCCCAGCCCACCACAGCCCGTCCCAGCCCACCACAGCCCGTCCCAGCTCATCCCAGACCACCACAGCCTCTCACAGCCCGTCACAGCCCGTCACGGCCCGTCTCAGCCCACCACAGCCCACCACAGCCCACCACAGCCCACCACAGCCCGTCCAAGCCCACCACAGCCCGTCCCGGCCCACCACAGCCCGTCCCAGCCCATCACAGCCCGTCCCAGCACACCACAGCCCACCACAGCCCGTCCCATCCCGTCCCAGCACACCACAGCCCGTCCCAGCACACCACAGCCCGTCCCAGCACACCACAGCCCGTCCCCGCCCAGCACAGCCCTTCCCCGACCACCACAGCCCGTCCCCGCCCGCCACAGCCAGTCCCAGCACACCACAGCCCACCACAGACTGTCCCCGCCCACCACAGCCCGTCCCATCCCGTCCCAGCACACCACAGCCCGTCCCAGCACACCACAGCCCGTCCCCGCCCAGCACAGCCCTTCCCCGACCACCACAGCCCGTCCCCGCCCACCACAGCTCGTCCCAGCCCGTCTCAGCCCGTCCCAGCACACCACAGTCCACCACAGCCTGTCCCAGTGACCATAGCCCGTCCCAGACCGCCACAGCCCACCACAGCCCACCACGGCCCGTCCCGGCCCACCATGGCCCGTCTAGGCCCCCCAAAGACCGTCCCGGCCCACCACCCGTTTCAGCCCACCACAGCCCGTCCCGGCCCACCACAGCCCACCATAGCCCGTCTCAACTCACCACAACCCACCACAGCACACCACAGCCCGTCCCAGGTCACCACAGCCCACCACAGCCCGTCCCGGCCCACAAGTGCCGTTCCCAGCCCACCAGAGCCCGTCCCGGCCCACCACAGCATGTTCCGACCCATAACAGCCTGTCCCAGCCCACCACGACCCACCACGGCCCGTCCCCACCCACCAGGGCCCGTCCCGTCCCACCACGGCCCACCACGGTCCATCCTGGCCAACCACGGCCCATCCCGGCCCACCACAGCCCGTTCCAGCCCACGATAGCCCGTCCCAGCCCACCACACTCCACCACAGCCCGTCCCAGGCCACCACAGCCCGTCCCAGGCCACCACAGCCCGTCCCAGCCCACCACGGCCCACCATAGCCCACCACGGCCCACCTCAGCCCGTCCCAACACGTCCCAGCCCGTCCCAGCCCAGTACAGCCCGTTCCAGACCACTAGAGCCCGTCCCAGCCCACCAAAGCCCGTCCCCGCCCACCACAACCCGTCCTCACCCAACAAAACCCCTCCCCGCCCACCACAGCCTGTCCCAGCCCACCACAGCCCGACCCAGCCCACCACAGACCGTCCCCGCCCACCACAGCCCGTCCCAGCACACCACAGCCCGTCCCGGACCACGACAGCCCTTCCCAGAACACCACAGCCCATCCCAGCCCACGACAGCCCATCCCAGCCCACCACAGCCCGTCCCGGACCACGACAGCCCGTCCCAGCCCACCACAGCCTGTCCCAGCCCACCACAGCCCGTCCCAGCCCACCACAGCCCGTCACAGCCCACCACAGCCCGTCCCGGACCACCGCGGCCCGTCCCGGACCACCGCGGCCCGTCCCGGACCACCGCGGCCCGTCCCAGCCCACGACAGCCCGTCCCGGACCACCGCGGCCCGTCCCGGACCACCGCGGCCCACCAGGGACCGGCCCGGCCCACCACAGCCCGTCCCAGCCCACCTGTGTTAGGAAGAATATCTCACCTTCTTCATGTTGGCACCTCCTTTCCCTACGATGTTCTTGTGGAACTGTTTGCAGATGGGGACAGAAATAGAAAAGCTCTTTTCAACCTAAGGGAGAAAGGAAGGGAGAACTGAAGATTACACTGTCGTGGCAAGGGAGGCCCGTCTTCAGGAGCTCTGATAAACGAGCTTTTGAAAACAGACTCAAGGAAGTTCTCTATACGAGGGACTTTTGTAAGACTAAACAAAGGCAAGGACGTTCCCCTATAGCCTTCCCATAACAGGTACTAGCCCCTGCCTCCATTCAGCCAAAACAGTGCCGACAGCTCCCTCCTCTTGAGGCGTTTTAGCTCTACCCAAGCCAGTAGAGCTCTGCTTTGCCCCAGGGTTATCCAGGCACGTAGAAGGGAAGAGCAGGCAGACCTCCTTACCAGGTCTGCCACCATCTTTTCCATCGCAGCCCACCACAGCCCGTCTCAGCTCACCACAGCTCTTCCCAGCGGACTACAACCACCACGGCCTGTCCTGGCCCGTCCCGGCCCATCACGGCCCAAAAGAGCCAGTCCCTACCCATCCCAGCCTGTCCCGTCCCGTCCCAGAACAGCCCGTCCCAGCCTGTCCCGTCCCGTCCCAGCTCGTCCCGTCCCGTCCCAGGCCTTCCCAGCCCACCGCAGCCCGTCCCAGCCCATCACAGCTCGTCCCAGCCCGTCCCAGCCCACGACAGCCCGTCCCAGCCCATGAAAGCCCGTCCCAGCTTACCACATCCCGTCCCAGCTTACCACAGCCCATCACAGCCCACCACGGCCCGTCCCAGCCCACCCCAGCCCGTCCCAGCCCACCACAGCCCGTCCCAGCCCACCACAGCCCGTCCCAGCCCACCACAGCCCGTCCATCACACCACAGTCCGACCCAGCCCACCACTGCCCACCACGGCTTGCCACGGGCGAGCCCAGCCCACCACAGCTCGTCCCAGCCACCCACAGCCCGTCCCAGCCCGCCACGGCCCGTCCCAACCCGCCACGGCCCGTCCCGGCCCACCACGGCCCGTCCCAGCTCACCACAGCCTGTCCCAGCCCGCCACGGGCTGTCCCAGCCCGCCACGGGCTGTCCCAGCCGACCACGGCCCGTCCCAGCTCACCACGGCCCGTCCCAGCCCGTCCCAGCCCACGACAACCCGTCCCAGCCCACGAAAGCCCGTCCCAGCTTACCACATCCCGTCCCAGCTTACCACAGCCCATCACAGCCCACCACGGTCCACCACAGCCCACCACAGTTCGTCCCAGTCCTCCACAACCCGTCCCAGCCCGCCACGGCCCGTCCCAGCCCACGACGGCCCGTCCCGACCCACCACGGCCCGTCCCGGCCCACCACGGCCCGTCCCAGCCCACCACAGCCTGTCCCAGCCAAATACAGCCTGTCCCAGCCAAACACAGCCTTTCCCGGCCCACCACGGCCCGTCCCGGCCCACCAGCCCGTCCCAGCCCGCCACAGTTTGTCCCAGCCTACCACAGCCCGTCCAGATCAGCACAGCCCGTCCCAGCCCACCATAGACTGTCCCAGCCCACCACAGACCGTCCCAGCCCACCAGAGTTCGTCCCAGCCCGCCACGGCACGTCCCGGCCCACCACGGCCCGTCCCGGCCCACCACGGCCCGTCCCGGCCCACCACGGCCCGTCCCAGCTCACCACGGCCCGTCCCAGCCCGTCCCAGCCCACGACAACCCGTCCCAGCCCATGAAAGCCCGTCCCAGCTTACCACATCCCGTCCCAGCTTACCACAGCCCATCACAGTCCACCACAGTCCACCACAGCCCACCACAGCCCGTCCCAGCCCACCACGGCACATAACAACCCACCACGGCCCGTCACGGCCCATCACGGCCCGTCCCAGCTTACAACGGCTCGTCCCAGCCCACCACAGCCTGTCCAAGCCCACCAGAGCCCGTCCCAGCCCACCACAGCCCGTCCCAGCCCACCACGGCCCGTCCCAGCCCGTCCCAGCCCACCACAGCCCGTCCCAGCCCACCACAGCCCGCCCCAGCCCACCACAGCCCGTCCCAGCCCATCCCAGCCCACCCGGCCCGTCCCAGCCCACCACGGCACACTACAGCCCGTCCCAGCCCTCCACAGCCCACCACAGCCCACTACAGCCCACCACAGCCCACCACAGCCCGTCCCAGCCCACCACAGCCCGGCCCAGCTCGGCCCAGCCCACCACAGCCCACCACAGCCCACCACAGTTTGTCCCAGCCCACCACAGCCCGTCCCAGCCCACCACAGGCCACTACAGCATACCACAGGCCACTACAACACACCACAGCTCGTCACAGCTCGTCCCAGCTCGTCACAGCACGTCCCAGCCCACCACAGCCCACCCCAGCATGTCCCAGGCCCCCACAGCCCACGACAGCCCTTCCCAGCCCACGACAGCCCATCCCAGCCCACCACAGCCCGTCCCAGCCCACCACAGACCACTACAGAACACCACAGACCACTACAGAGCACCACAGCCTACCGCAATCCACCACAGCCCGTCCCAGCTCGTCCCAGCCCATCCCCGCCCACCACAGCCCGTCCCCGCCCACCACAGCCCGTCCCAGCTCGTCCCAGCCCGTCCCAGGCCTTCCCAGCCCACCACAGCGCGTCCCGGACCACGACAGCCTGTCCCGGACCTACCACAACCCGTCCCCGACCACCACAGCAGGTCCAAGCCCACCACAGCCTGTCCCAGCCCACCACAGACCGTCCCAGCTCTCCACAGCTCTCCATAGCCCGTCCCAATCCTCCACAGCCTGTCCCAGCCTAACACAGCCCGTCCCAGCCCAACACAGCTTATCCCAGCCCACCACAGCCCGTCCCAGCCCACCACAGCCCGTCCCAGCCCACCACAGCCCCACCCAGCCCACCAAAGCCCGTCCCAGCCCACCACAGCCCCACCCAGCCCATCACAGGCCACTACAGCACACCACAGCCTAGCGCAGACCACCACAGCCCGTCCCACCCCGTCACAGCTCGTACCAGCCCGACACAGCCCACCACAGCCCGACTCAGCTCACCACAGCCTGTCCCAGCCCACCACGGCCCACCACAGCCCGTCCCAGCTAAACACAGTCCGTCCCAGCCCGTCCCAGCCCACCACACTCACCACAACTCGTCCCAGACCGTTACAGCACAGCACAGCCCATCCAAGCCCACCACAGCTCGACCCAGCCCACCATAGCCGTTCTAGCCCGTCCCAGCCCACCACAGCCCTTCCCAGCCCCCCACAGCCCACCACAGCCCCTCCCAGCCCTACACAGGCCGTCCCAGCCCATCCCAGCCCACCACAGTGCGTCCAAGTCCGTCCCAGCCCACCAGAGCCCGTCCCAGCCCTCCACAGCCCACCAGAGCCTGTCCCGGCCCACCCCGGCCCATCACAGCCCGTCTCAGCTCATCACAGCTCGTCCCAGCCCACCACAGACCGTCCCAGCCCACCACAGCCCACCACAGCCCGTCCCCATCCCACCGCAGCCTGTCCCAGCCCACCACAGCCCGTTCCAGCCCACCCCAGCCTGTCCCAGCCCACCGCAGCCTGTCCCAGCCCACCATGGCACACCACAGCCCACCACAGCCCGTCCCAGACCACCACAGCCCACCATGGCTTACCACGGCCCACCACAGCCTGTCCCAGCCCATACCAGACCACCACAGCCCGTCACAGCCCGTCCCAGCCCACCACATAATGTACCAGCCCATAGAAGCCCACCACAGCCCGTCCCAGCCCACCACGGCCTGTCCGAGCCCACCCCAGCCCACCAAAGCCCACCACAGCCCATCTCAGCTCACCACAACCCGTACCAGACCACCACAGCCCACCACAGCCGGTTACAGCTTATCATAGCCCATCCCAGCCCCCCACAGCCCACCACAGCCCACTACAGCCCGTCCCAGCCCGCCACAGTTTGTCCCAGCCTACCACAGCCCGTCCCAGATCACCACAGCCCGTCCCAGCCCACCACAGACCACCACAGTTCATCCCAGCCCACCACAGTTTGTCCCAGCCCACCACGGCCCGGCCCGGCCCACCATGGCCCGTCCCAGCTCACCACAGCCTGTCCCAGCCCTCCACGGGCTGTCCCAGCCCACCACTGCCCGTCCCAGCCCGTCCCAGCCCACGACAACCCATCCCAGCCCACGAAAGCCCGTCCCAGCTTACCACATCCCGTCCCAGCTTACCACAGCCCATCACAGCCCACCACGGTCCACCACAGCCCACCACAGCCCGTCCCAGCCCACCACGGCCCATAACAACCCACCACGGCCCGTCCCAGCCCACCACACCTTATCCCAGCGCACCACAGCCTGTCCCAGCCTGTCCCAGCCCACGACAGTCCGTCCCAGCCCACCACAGCCCGTCCCAGCCCACCACAGCCCGTCCCAGCTTACCACAGCCCACCACAGCCCACCACAACCCGTCCCAGCCCACCACAGCTTGTCCCAGCCCACTACAGCCCTCCACAGCCCGTCCCAGCCCACCACAGCCCACCACTGCCCGTCCCTGCCCGCCACGGCCCACCACAGCCCGCCACGGCCCACCACAGCCAACCACAGCCCACCACAGCCCACCACTGCCCGTCCCTGCCCGCCACGGCCCACCACATCCCGCCACGGCCCACCACAGCCCACCACAGCCCACCACTGCCCGTCCATGCCCGCCACAGCCCACCCTGACACGCCACAGCCTACCACGGACCGCCACGCCTTGCCAGAGCCCACCACGGCCCGTCAAAGCCTGTCCCAGCCCGCCACAGCCCGACACAGCCCACCACGGCCCACCACAGCTTGTCTCAGCCCACTACAGCCCTCCACAGCCCGTCCCAGCCCACCACAGCCCGTCCCAGCCCACCACAGCCCACCACAGCCCTCCACAGCACGTCCCAGCCAACCACAGCCCTTCCGAGCCCGTCATAGCCCATCCCAGCCCACCACACCTTATCCCAGCCCACCACAGCCCGTCCCAGCCCGTCCCAACTCACCACAGCCCGTCACAGCCCACCACAGCCCGCCCCAGCCCACTACAGCCCACCACATCCCGTCCCAGCCCACCACAGCTTATCCCATCCCACCACAGCCCGTCCCAGCCAACCACAGCCCACCACAGCCCACAACAGCCCAGCACAGCCCATCCCGGCCCACCATGGCCAACCAAGGCCCGCCACGGACCACCACGGCCCGTCACAGCCTACCACAGCCCACCACAGCCTGTCCCAGCTCACCACAGCCAACCAAAGCCCACCACAGCCCGTCACAGCCCACCAATGCCCGGCCCTGCCCACCACAGCCCGTCCCGGCTCACCACAGACCGTCCCAGCCAACCACAGGCCGTCCCAGCCCGCCACAGCCCACTACAAACCACCACAGCCCAAAACGGCCCGCCACAGCCCGTCCCACACCACCACAGCCCACCACAGCCCACCACGGCCCACCATGGCCCACAACGGCCCGCCACGGCCCACCACGGCCCGTCCAGGCCCGCCACGGCCCACTATAGCCCACCAAACCCTGTCCCAGCCCGCCACAGACCGTCCCAGCCCGCCAAAGCCAGTCTCAGCCCACCACAGCCCGTCCCAGCCTACCATAACCCGTCCCAGCCCACCACAGCCCACCACAGCCCACTACAGCTTACCACAGCCCAGCACATCCCGTCACAGCCCAGCACAGCCCGTCAAAGCCCTCCACAGCCCACCACAGCCCGCCACAGCCCGTCCCAGCCTAACAAAGCGCACCACAGCCCGCCACAGCTCACCACAGCCCACCACAGCCCGTCCCAGGCACCACAGCGCGTCACAGCCCACCACAGCCCGTCCAAGCCCACCACAGCCCGTCCCAGCCTATCAAAGCCCACCACAGCCCACCACAGCCCGTCCCAGCCCACCACAGCCCACCACAGCCCGTCTACGCCCACCACAACCTGTCCTCGCTCACCACAGCCTGTCCCCACCCAGCAAAATCTCTCCCCGCCCACCAAAGCCAATACCAGCCGACCACAGCTCACCACAAATTACCACAGCCCACTACAGCCCGTCCCAGCCCATCCCAGCCCATCCCAGCCCATGACAGCCCGTCCCAGCCCGTCCCAGCCCACCACAGCCCGTCCCAGCCCACAACAGCCAGTCCCAGCTTGTCCCAGACCACCACAGCCCGTACCAGCCCACCACATCAAGTACCAGTCCGTCCTAGCCCACCACGGCCCGTCCAAGCCCACCACGGCCCGTCTCCGCTCACCACAGCACGTACCAGCCTGTCTCAGCCTACCACAGCCCGTCCCAGCATGTCCCAGCCCACCGCAGCCCGTCCCAGCCCACCGCAGCCCGTCCCAGCCCAGCAAAGCCCGTCCCAAACCACCGCAACCCGTCCCAGCCCGTCCCAGCCCACCACAGCCCGTCCCAGCTCACCACAGCTCGTCCCGGCCCAACACGGCTGACCACAGCCCACTACGGCCCACCACAGCCTGCCCCAGCCCACCACAGCCCACCACGGCCCGTCCCAGCCCACCACGGCCCGTCCCAGCCCGCCACGGCCCGTCCCAGCCCACCACAGCCCGTCCCAGCTCACCACAGACCGTCCCAGCCCATCACTGACCACCACAGTTCATCCCAGCCCACCACAGTTCGTCCCAGCCCGCCACGGACCGGCCCGGCCCACCACAGCCCACCACAACCCGTCCCAGCCTGTCCCAGCTCATCCCAGCCCACCATAGCCCACCACAGTTTGTCCCAGCCAACCACAGCCCGTCCCAGCCTACCAGAAGGCCACTACAGCACACCACAGGCCACTACAGCACACCACAGCCCGTCACAGCTCGTCCCAGCCCGTCACAGCTCGTCCCAGCCCTTCCCAGCCCACCACAGCATGTCCCAGGCCCCCACAGCCCACGACAGCCCGTCCCAGCCCACGACAGCCCGTCCCAGCCCACCACAGCCCGTCCCAGCCCACCACAACCCGTCCCAGCCCATCACAGACCACTACAGCACACCACAGCCTACCGCAGCCCACCACAGCCCGTCCCAGCCCGGCACAGCTCGTCCCAGCCCGTCCCAGCCCACCACGGCCCGTCCCAGCCCACAACAGACCACCACAGTTCGTCCCAGTCCTCCACAACCCGTCCCAGCACACCACAGCCCGTCCCTAGCCCAACACAGCCCGTCCCAGCCCGTGCCAGCCCATCCCAGCCCGTCCCAGCCCACCACAGCCCGTCCCCGCCCGTCCCAGCCCACCACAGACCAGCACAGCCCGTCCCAGCCCGTTCCAGCCCGTCGCAGCCCGCCGCAGCCCGTCCCAGCCCACCACAGACCGTCCCAGCCCACCACAGAATGTCCCAGCCCACCACAGACCGTTCCAGACCACCACAGCCCGTCCCCACCCACCACAGCCCGTCCCAGCCCACCACAGCCCTTCCCAGCCCACCACAGCCCGTCCCAGCTCGTTCCAGCCGACCACAGCCCGTCTCAAGCTCAGCAGAACCCACCACAGCCCACCACAGCCCGTCCCAGCCCGTCCCAGACCACCACAGCCCGTCCCAGCACACCACAGCCCGTCGCAGCCCGTCCCACCAAACCACAGACCGTCCCAGTCCACCACAGACCGTCCCAGCATGTCCCAGCCCGTCCCAGCCCATCACAGCCCGTTCCAGATCACCACAAACCGTTCCAGCCCACCACAGCCCACCACAGCCCTTCCCAGCCTGTCCCAGCTCACTACAGACCGTCACCGCACACCACAGCCCTTCCCAGCCTGTCCCAGCCCACCACAGCCCGTCACCGCCAGCCACAGCCCGTCCCTGCACAACACAGCCCGTCCCAGCCCACCACAGCCCGTCCCAGCACACCACAGCTTGTCCCAGGCCGTCCCAGCCCACCACAGAATGTCACAGCCCGCCCCGGCCCACCACAGCCCGTCCCGGCCCACCACAGCCCGTCCCAGCCCACCACAGCCCGTCACAGAATGTCCCAGCCCACCACAGAATGTCCCAGCCCACCACAGCCTGTCCCAGCCCACCACAGACCGTCACAGCCCACCACAGCCCGTCCCGGCCCACCACAGCCCGTTCCAGACCACCAGAGCCCGTCCCAGCCCACCACAGAATGTCCCAGGCCACCACAGCCTGTCTCAGCCTATCCCAGCCTGTCCCAGCCCACCACAGCCCGTCCCAGCCCACCACAGCCCACCACAGCCCGTCCCAGCCCGTCCCAGCACACCACAGCACGTCCCAGCCCGTCCCAGCCCATCGCAGCCCGTCACAGCCCACCACAGCCTGTCCCAGCACACCACAGACCGTCCCTGTCCACCACAGCCCACCACAGCCCGTCACAGCCCACCACAGCCCGTCCCAGCACACCACAGTCCAGCCCAGCCCGTCCCAGCCCATCCCAGCCCGTCGCAGCCCATCCCAGCCCGTCCCAGCACACCACAGACCGTCCCAGTCCACCACAGACCGTCCCAGCATGTCCCAGCCCATCCCAGCCCATCACAGCCCGTTCCAGACCACCACAGCCCGTTCCAGACCACCACAGCCACCGCAGCCCTTCCCAGCCTGTCCCAGCTCACCACAGACCGTCACCGCCCACCACAGCCCGTCACCGCCCACCACAGCCTGTCCCAGCCCACCACACCCCGTCCCTGCTCCTCCCAGCCCGTCCCAGCCCACCACAGCCCGTCCCAGGCTGTCTCCGCCCACCACAGCCCACCCCTTCCCATCCAGGCCCAAAACGGCCCACCAGAGCCCACCACGGCCCGTCCCTGCCCACCACGGCCCACCACAGCCCGTCCTGGCCCACCACAGCCCGTCCCGGCCCACCACAGCCCGTCCCAGCCCATCACAGCCAGTCCCAGCACACCACAGCCCACCACAGACTGTCCCCGCCCACCACAGCCCGTCCCATCCCGTCCCAGCACACCACAGCCCGTCCCAGCACACCACAGCCCGTCCCCGCCCAGCACAGCCCTTCCCCGACCACCACAGCCCGTCCCCGCCCGCCACAGCTCGTCCCAGCCCGTCTCAGCCCGTCCCAGCACACCACAGTCCACCACAGCCTGTCCCAGTGACCATAGCCCGTCCCAGACCGCCACAGCCCACCACGGCCCGTCCCGGCCCACCATGGCCCGTCTAGGCCCCCCAAAGACCGTCCCGGCCCACCACCCGTTTCAGCCCACCACAGCCCGTCCCAGCCCACCACAGCCCACCATAGCCCATCTCAACTCACCACAACCCACCACAGCCCGTCCCAGGTCACCACAGCCCACCACAGCCCGTCCCGGCCCACAAGTGCCGTTCCCAGCCCACCAGAGCCCGTCCCGGCCCACCACAGCACGTTCCGACCCATAACAGCCTGTCCCAGCCCACCACGACCCACCACGGCCCGTCCCCACCCACCAGGGCTTGTCCCGGCCCACCACGGCCCACCACGGTCCATCCTGGCCAACCACGGCCCATCCCGGCCCACCACAGCCCGTTCCAGCCCACGATAGCCCGTCCCAGCCCACCACACTCCACCACAGCCCGTCCCAGGCCACCACAGCCCGTCCCAGGCCACCACAGCCCATCCCAGCCCACCACGGCCCACCATAGCCCACCACGGCCCACCTCAGCCCGTCCCAACACGTCCCAGCCCGTCCCAGCCCAGTACAGCCCGTTCCAGACCACTAGAGCCCGTCCCAGCCCACCAAAGCCCGTCCCCGCCCACCACAGCCCGTCGAGCCCACCACAGCCCGTCCCAGCCCACCACAGCCCGTCCCGGCCCACCACAACTCGTCCCAGCCCACCACAGACCGTCCCGGCCCACCACAGCCCATGCCGGCCCACAACAGCCCGTCACAGCCCACCACAGCCCACCACAGCCTGTCCCAGCCCGTCCTAGCCCGTCCCAGCTCGGCACAGCCCACCACAGCCCGGCAAGGCCCACCACAGACCGTCCCAGCCTGTCCCAGCCCTTCCCAGCCCGTCCTAGCCCACCACAGCCCGGCACAGCCCACCACAGCCCACCACAGCCCACCAGAGCCCGTCCCGGCCCACTAGAGCCCGCCCCGAGCCACCACGGCCCGTCCCAGCCCACCATGGCTGACCACAGCCTGTCCCAGCCCACTACAGCCGCTGCCAGCCCACCACAGCCCACCAGAGCCCGTCCCAGCCCACCACGGCCGGTCCCGGCCCACCACGGCCCACCACAGCCCATCACAGTTCACCACGGCCCTTCCCAGCCCACCACGGACCACCGCAGCCCACCACGGCCCGTCCCAGTTCACCACGGCCCATCCCAGACCACCACAGACCGTCCCAGCCCACCACAGCTTGTCCCAGCACATCACAGCCCGTCCCAGCCAGCCATAGCCCACCGCAGCCCATCCCAGCCCACCCCAGCCAGCCACAGCCCACCACAGCCCACCACAGCACGTCCCAGACCGTCCCAATCCTTCCCAGCCCGTCCTAGCCCAACAAAGACCGCCACAGCCCACCACAGCCCACCACAGCCCGTCCCAACCCACCAGAGCCCGTCCGGAGCCACAACGGCCCGTCCCAGCCCACCACGGCTGACCACAGCCCGTCCCAGCCCACCACAGCCCGTCCAAGCCCACCACAGCACGTCCCCGCCGACCACAGCCCACCACAGCCCACCACAGCCCACCACAGTGCATCCCAGCCTGTCCCAGCCCATCACAGCCCATCACAGCACGTCCCAGCTCGTCCCAGCCCACCACAGCTTGTCCCAGCCCACCATAGCCCGTACCAGCTCACCACAACCCACCATAGCCCGGCCCAGCCCGGCCCAGCCCGGCCTAGCCCACCACAGCCCGTCCCCGCCAACCACAGCCCGTCCCCGCCCACCACAGCCCGTCCCCGCCCACCACAGCCGGTCCAAGCCCACCACAGCCGGTCCCAGCTCACCACAGCCCACCACAGCCCGTCCCAGCTCACCACAGCCCGTCCCAGCCCGTCACAGCCCGTCCCAGCCCACCACAGCCTGTCCCAGCCCACCACAGCCTGTCCCAGCTTACCACAGCCCACCACAGACCGTCCCAGCCCACCACAGACCGTCCCAGCCCACCACAGCCCGTCGCAGCCCACCACAGCCCGTCCCAGCCCACCACTGCCCGTCCCAACCCGCCACTGCCCGTCCCAGCCCGTCCCAGCCCGTCCCAACCCACCACAGCCCGTCCCAGCCCACCACAGCCCACCACAGGCCACCGCAGGCCATCCCAGCCCAAAACAGACGGTCCCAGCCAACCACAGCCCGTCGAGCCCACCACAGCCCGTCCCAGCCCTCCACAGCCCACCACAGCCCGTCCCAGGTCACCACAGCCCGTCCCAGCCTACCACAGCCCACCACGGCTCACCACGGCCCACTACAGCCCACCACGGCCAACGACGGCCCGCCACAGCCCGCCACAGACTGTCCTGGCCCGCCAAAGCCCATCCCAGCCTGCCACAGCCCGACCCAGCCCACCACAGCCTGTCACAGCCCACCACAGCCCGTCCCAGTCCACCACAGCCCGTCCCTGACCACAACAGCCCGTCCCAGCCCACCACAACCCACCACAGACCGTCCCAACCCACCACAGCCCGTCTAAGCTCACCATAACCCACCACAGCCCACCACAGCCCATCCCGGCCCACCACAACTCGTCCCAGCCCACCACAGGCCGTCCCGGCCCACCACAGCCCGTCCCGGCCCACAACAGCCCGTCACAGCCCACCACAGC
This sequence comes from Falco biarmicus, assembly GCF_023638135.1. Taxonomy (NCBI): domain Eukaryota; kingdom Metazoa; phylum Chordata; class Aves; order Falconiformes; family Falconidae; genus Falco; species Falco biarmicus. Next base: position 140,110 of record NW_026611797.1, read on the forward strand.
CTGGCACAGCCCGTCCCAGCCCGTCCTAGCCCGGCATAGCCCGTCAGAGCTTGGCACAGCCCACCACAGCCCGGCAAGGCCCACCACAGACCGTCCCAGCCTGTCCCAGCCCTTCCCAGCCCGTCCTAGCCCACCACAGCCCGGCACAGCCCACCACAGCCCACCACAGCCCACCAGAGCCCGTCCCGGCCCACCAGAGCCCGCCCCAAGCCACCACGGCCAGTCCCAGCCCACCATGGCTGACCACAGCCTGTCCCAGCCAACTACAGCCGCTGCCAGCCCACCACAGCCCACCACAGCCCGTCCCAGCCCACCACAGCCGGTCCCAGCTCACCACAGCCCACCACAGCCCGTCCCAGCTCACCACAGCCCGTCCCAGCTCACCACAGCCCGTCACAGCCCGTCCCAGCCCGTCACAGCCCGTCCCAGCCCACCACAGCCTGTCCCAGCCCGTCCCATTCCACCACACCGAGTCCCAGCCCACCACAGCCCGTCCCAGCACACCACAGCCCGTCCCAGCCCACCACAGCCCCTCCCAGCCCCCCACAGACAATCCCAGCACACCACAGCCCGTCCCAGCTTACCACAGCCCACCACAGCCCGTCCCGGCCCACTACAACTCGTCCCAGCCCACCACAGCCCACCACAGCCCGTCCCGGCCCACCACAGCCCGTCCCAGCCCCTCCCAGCCCGTGTCAGCCCACCACAGCCCGTCCCAGCTTACCACAGCCCACCATAGACCGTCCCAGCCCACCACAGCCCGTCCCAGCCCCTCCCAGCCCGTCTCAGCCCACCACAGCCTGTCCCAGCCTGTCCCAGCTCGTCCAAGCCTGGCCCAGACCCCCAGAGCCCGTCGCAGCCCACCACAGCCCGTCACAGCCCGTCCCAGCTCTCCACAACCCACCACAGCCCGTCCCAGCCCACCACAGCCCGTCCCAGCCCACCACGGCCCACGAAAGCCCACCACAGCCCACCACAGCCCACCACAGCCCGTCCCAGCCCACCACTGCCCGTCCCAACCCACCACTGCCCGTCCCAGCCTGTCCCAACCCACCACAGCCCGTCCCAGCCCACCACAGCCCACCACAGGCCACCGTAGGCCATCCCAGCCCAAAACAGCCGGTCCCAGCCAACCACAGCTCGTCGAGCCCACCACGGCCCGTCCCAGCCCACCACGGCCCGTCCCAGCCCACCGCAGTTCACCACAGCCCGTCCTAGCCCAGCACGGCCCGTCCCAGCCCACCACGGACCACCACAGCCCATCTCAGCCCACCACAGCCTGTCCAAGCCCAGCACAGCCCTCCACAACCCTCCACAGCCCGTCCCAACCCTCCACAGCTCATCCCAGCCTACCACAGCCCGTCGCAGCCCAACACAGCTTATCCCAGCCCACCGCAGCCCGTCCTAGCCCACCGAAACCCGTCCCAGCCCACCGCAACCCGTCCCAGCCCACCACAGCCCACCACAGGTCACCACAGCCCACCACCGGTCACCACAGCCCACCACAGGTCACCACAGCCTGTTTCAGCCCACCACGGCAAACCACGGCCCGTCCCAGCCCACCACGGCCCGCCATGGCCCACCACAGCTCGTCCCAGATAAACAGGGCGCACCACAGCCCACCACGGCCCGTCCCGGCCCACCACAGCCCGTCCCAGCACACCACAGCCTGTCCCAGCTTACCACAGCCCACCACAGACCGTCCCAGCCCACCACAGACCGTCCCAGCCCACCACAGCCCGTCGCAGCCCACCACAGCCCGTCCCAGCCCACCACTGCCCGTCCCAACCCGCCACTGCCCGTCCCAGCCCGTCCCAGCCCACCACAGCCCACCACAGGCCACCGCAGGCCATCCCAGCCCAAAACAGACGGTCCCAGCCAACCACAGCCCGTCGAGCCCACCACAGCCCGTCCCAGCCCTCCACAGCCCACCACAGCCCGTCCCAGCCCACCACAGCCCGTCCCAGCCTACCACAGCCCACCACGGCTCACCACGGCCCACTACAGCCCACCACGGCCAACGACGGCCCGCCACAGCCCGCCACAGACTGTCCTGGCCCGCCAAAGCCCATCCCAGCCTGCCACAGCCCGACCCAGCCCACCACAGCCTGTCACAGCCCACCACAGCCCGTCCCGGTCCACCACAGCCCGTCCCTGACCACAACAGCCCGTCCCAGCCCACCACAACCCACCACAGACCGTCCCAACCCCCCACAGCCCGTCTAAGCTCACCATAACCCACCACAGCCCACCACAGCCCGTCCCGGCCCACCACAACTCGTCCCAGCCCACCACAGGCCGTCCCGGCCCACCACAGCCCGTCCCGGCCCACAACAGCCCATCACAGCCCACCACAGCCTGGCACAGCCCGTCCCAGCCATCCTAGCCCGGCATAGCCCGTCCCAGCTCGGCACAGCCCACCACAGCCCGGCAAGGCCCACCACAGACCGTCCCAGCCTGTCCCAGCCCTTCCCAGCCCGTCCTAGCCCACCACAGCCCGGCACAGCCCACCACAGCCCACCACAGCCCACCAGAGCCCGTCCCGGCCCACCAGAGCCCGCCCCAAGCCACCACAGCCCGTCCCAGCCCACCATGGCTGACCACAGCCTGTCCCAGCCCACTACAGCCGGTGCCAGCCCACCACAGCCCACCAGAGCCCGTCCCAGCCCACCACGGCCGGTCCCGGCCCACCACGGCCCACCACAGCCCGTCCCAGCACATCACAGCCTGTCCCAGCCCACCACAGCTCGTCCCAGCCCACCACAGCCCGTGCCAGCCCACCACGGCTGACCACAGCCCGTGCCAGGCCACCACGGCCCACCACAGCCCATCACAGTTCACCACGGCCCTTCCCAGCCCACCACGGACCACCGCAGCCCACCACGGCCCGTCCCAGTTCACCACGGCCTGTCCCAGCCCACCACAGCCCATCCCAGACCACCACAGACCGTCCCAGCCCACCACAGCTTGTCCCAGCACATCACAGCCCGTCCCAGCCAGCCACAGCCCACCGCAGCCCATCCCAGCCCACCCCAGCCAGCCACAGCCCACCACAGCACGTCCCAGACCGTCCCAATCCTTCCCAGCCCATCCTAGCCAAACAAAGACCGCCACAGCCCACCACAGCGCACCACAGCCCGTCCCAACCCACCAGAGCCCGTCCGGAGCCACAACGGCCCGTCCCAGCCCACCACGGCTGACCACAGCCCGTCCCAGCCCACCACAGCCCGTCCAAGCCCACCACAGCACGTCCCTGCCCACCACAGCACGTCCCCGCCGACCACAGCCCACCACAGCCCACCACAGCCCAACACAGTGCATCCCAGCCTGTCCCAGTCCTCCACAGCCCATCACAGCACGTCCCAGCTCGTCCCAGCCCACCACAGCTTGTCCCAGCCCACCATAGCCCGTACCAGCTCACCACAACCCACCATAGCCCGTCCCAGCCCGGCCCAGCCCGGCCTAGCCCACCACAGCCCGTCCCCGCCAACCACAGCCCGTCCCTGCCCACCACAGCCCGTCCCCGCCCACCACAGCCGGTCCCAGCCCACCACAGCCGGTCCCAGCTCACCAAAGCCCACCACAGCCCGTCCCAGCTCACCACAGCCCGTCACAGCTCGTCCCAGCCCGTCCCAGCCCACCACAGCCTGTCCCAGCCCGTCCCATTCCACCACACCGAGTCCCAGCCCACCACAGCCCGTCCCAGCACGTCCCAGCCCGTCCCAGCCTGTCCCTGCACACCACAGCTCGTCCCAGCACACCACAGCCCGTCCCAGCACACCACAGCCCGTCCCAGCCCACCACAGCCCGTCCCAGCCCACCACAGCCCCTCCCAGCCCCACACAGACAATCCCAGCACACCACAGCCCATCCCAGCTTACCACAGCCCACCACAGCCCGTCCCGGCCCACTACAACTCGTCCCAGCCCACCACAGCCCACCACAGCACGTCCCGACCCACCACAGCCCGTCCCAGCTCACCACAGCCCGTCCCAGCCCACCACAACCCGTCCCAGACCACCACAGCCCGTCCCAGCCCACCACAGACCACCACAGCCCGTCCCAAACCACCACAGCCCGTCCCAGCCCACCACAGCCCACCACAGCCCGTCCCGGCCCACTACAACTCGTCCCAGCCCACCACAGCCCACCACAGCCCGTCCCAGCCCACCACAGCCCGTCCCTGAGCACCACAGCCCGTCCCAGCCCACCACGGCCCATCCCAGCCCACCACAGCCCGTCCCAGCCCACCACAGCCCGTCCCAGCCCACCACAGCCCGTCCAAGCCCACCACAGCACGTCCCTGCCCACCACAGCACGTCCCCGCCGACCACAGCCCACCACAGCCCACCACAGCCCAACACAGTGCATCCCAGCCTGTCCCAGCCCTCCACAGCCCATCACAGCACGTCCCAGCTCGTCCCAGCCCACCACAGCTTGTCCCAGCCCACCATAGCCCGTACCAGCTCACCACAACCCACCATAGCCCGTCCCAGCCCGGCCCAGCCCGGCCTAGCCCACCACAGCCCGTCCCCGCCAACCACAGCCCGTCCCTGCCCACCACAGCCCGTCCCC